>NC_069499.1:232682971-232844791 GCF_027579735.1 Bombina bombina
ATGTGGTATCCCCACCTATTCTGAAAGTTTGTGGCCGCAGGTCCAAGCTATAGATAAACGTTGTAAACACAGCCAGCAGAAGAAATTACACTCTCAGTGGGTTATAGCAGAAATAAGGTAATAAAATGTTGATTTTCCATTGTTCTCTCCAAGTACTGGTGATTGTTTTATGGACAGATATAAGATAAAGAAACATGTATATGTATACAATGTGATACAATAATGAGATCTGATTATACCTACAAGCTCAACCCATTTTATTAGGCTGTGGCTTCAAAACACAAAATCAGAGCTTTAATATACACAAAAAAAAAAAACTTAAAAAGCTAATTTCTCCAATATTGGTGTGTCCGGTCCACGGCGTCATCCTTACTTGTGGGAAATATCTCTTCCCCAACAGGAAATGGCAAAGAGCCCAGCAAAAGCTGTCCATATAGTCCCTCCTAGGCTCCGCCCACCGTAGTCATTCTCTTTGCCGTTGCACAAGCAACATCTCCACGGAGATGGTTAAGAGTATGTGGTGTTTAGTTGTAGTTTTTTTATTCTACTATCAAGAGTTTGTTATTTTAAAATAGTGCTGGTATGTACTATTTACTCTGAAACAGAAAAAGATGAAGAGTTCTGTTTGTGAGAGGAAGATGATTTTAGCAGCAGTAACTAAAATCGGTTGCTGTTTCCACATAGGACTGTTGAGAT
The DNA here is from genome assembly GCF_027579735.1 of Bombina bombina. Taxonomy (NCBI): domain Eukaryota; kingdom Metazoa; phylum Chordata; class Amphibia; order Anura; family Bombinatoridae; genus Bombina; species Bombina bombina. The sequence continues at coordinate 232,683,668 of NC_069499.1, forward strand.
GAAGTAACTTCAGTTGGGGGAAACAGTTAGCAGACTTTTCTGCTTAAGGTATGACTAGCCATATTTCTAACAAGACTGTGTAATGCTGGAAGGCTGTCATTTCCCCTCATGGGGACCGGTAAGCCATTTTCTTAGTCTCAAACAGAATAAAGGGCTTAATATGGGCTATAAAACTGGTAGACACTTTTATGGGCAAAATCGATTGCTTTATTTGGGCTTTTTATACATCTTTATGTTTGAAATTCACACTTACAAACTTTGGGAACGTTTTTTAACGTCAGGCACTGAGTTAGACACCTTTCCAGTCAGGAAGGGCCTTCCCAGTTGTAGGCTGAGCCTCATTTTCGCGCCATTACTGCGCAGTTACTTTTGAGAGCAAGACATGCAGATGCATGTGTGTGGATCTGAAAGTAGTTGGAAAAGTTCCTAGAAGGCTTCATTTGGTATCGTATTCCCCCCTGGGTTTGGTAAAGTCGCAGCAAAGGATGTAGCTGGGACTGTAGAGGGGTTAAAACTGTAACCGGCTTCAGTTTCTTTATTTAAGGGTTAAAGCTCTGAAATTTGGTGTGCAATACTTTTAATGCTTTAAGACACTGTGGTGAAAATTTGGTAAATTTTGAACAATTCCTTCATACTTTTTCACATATTCAGTAATAAAGTGTGCACTGTTTAAAATTTAAAGAGACAGTAACGTTTTTGTTTTAAAACGGTTTTTGTACTTTCTTGACAAGTTTAAGCCTGTTTAACATGTCTGCACCTTCAGATAAGCTATGTTCTATATGTATGAAGATCAATGTGTCTCCCCCTTCAAAATTGTGTGATAATTGTGCCATAGCGTCCAAACAAAGTAAGGACAGTACTGCCACAGATAGTAAAGTTGCCCAAGATGATTCATCAGATGAAGGGAGTAGACATAGTTCTACATCATCTCCTTCACTCAGGAGGCCCCTAGTACTTCTAGCGCGCCAATGCTTATTACTATGCAACAATTAACGGCAGTAATGGATAACTCCATAGCAAATATTTTATCCAAAATGCCTGCATATCAGAGAAAGCGCGATTGCTCTGTTTTAAACACTGTAGAGCAGGAGGGCGCTGATGATAATTGCTCTGTCATACCCTCACACCAATCTGAAGGGGTCAGGAGGGAGGTTTTGTCAGATGGGGAAATTTCAGATTCAGGTAGAATTTCTCAACAGGCAGAACCTGATGTTGTGACATTTAAATTTAAATTAGAGCATCTCCGCGCACTGCTTAAGGAGGTGTTATCTACTCTGGATGATTGTGACAACCTGGTCATTCCAGAAAAATTATGCAAGATGGACAAGTTCCTAGAGGTTCCGGTGCACCCCGACGCTTTTCCTATACCCAAGCGGGTGGCGGATATAGTGAATAAGGAGTGGGAGAAGCCCGGCATACCTTTTTCTTCTGTTAAGTGTGATCAGTCCACGGGTCATCATTACTTCTGGGATATTACTCCTCCCCAACAGGAAGTGCAAGAGGATTCACCCAGCAGAGCTGCATATAGCTCCTCCCCTCTACGTCACTCCCAGTCATTCTCTTGCACCCAACGACTAGATAGGATGTGTGAGAGGACTATGGTGATTATACTTAGTTTTATATCTTCAATCAAGAGTTTGTTATTTTAAAATAGCACCGGAGTGTGTTATTACCTCTCTGGCAGAGTTTGAAGAAGAATCTACCAGAGTTTTGCTATGATTTTAGCCGGAGTAGTTAAGATCATATTGCTGTTTCTCGGCCATCTGAGGAGAGGTAAACTTCAGATCAGGGGACAGCGGGCAGATGAATCTGCATTGAGGTATGTAGCAGCTTTTATTTTCTGACAATGGAATTGATGAGAAAATCCTGCCATACCGATATAATGTCATGTATGTATACTTTACACTTCAGTATTCTGGGGAATGGTACTTCACTAGAATTACACTGTAAGAAGTACATAAAGCTGTTTAATAACTAGAAATTATGTTTAACGTTTTTGCTGGAATGTAAAATCGTTTTCATTTGCTGAGGTACTTAGTGAAGAAATGTTTGGGCACTATTTTTCCACTTGGCAGTTGCTTAATCTTTTTTCTGACAGTTTCTGTTCTCTCTCACTGCTGTGTGTGAGGGGGAGGGGCCGTTTTTTTGGCGCTTTTGCTACGCATCAGATATTTCAGTCAGCAGCTCATTGTATTTCCTGCATGATCCGGTTCATCTCTACAGAACTCAGGGGTCTTCAAAACTTATTTTGAGGGAGGTAATTTCTCTCAGCAGAGCTGTGAGAATTATAGTTAACTGAGATAAAAAAACGTTTATTCTGTAATTTTTTTCCTGCTTTCAGAATTAGTTATCTTTGCTAATGGGATTAAACCTTTGCTAAAGTTGTGTTGTTTACAAGGATTGAGGCTATAACTGTTTCAATTTATTAATTTTCAACTGTCATAGATCTTCTGTGCTTCTTAAAGGCACAGTACGTTTTTAATAATATTCTAATTGAATTGTATTCCAAGTTGCAAGTTTATTTGCTAGTGTGTTAAACATGTCTGATTCAGAGGATGATACCTGTGTCATTTGTTGCAATGCCAAAGTGGAGCCCAATAGAAATTTATGTACTAACTGTATTGATGCTACTTTAAATAAAAGTCAATCTGTACAAATTGAACAAATTTCACCAAACAACGAGGGGAGAGTTATGCCGACTAACTCGCCTCACGTGTCAGTACCTGCATCTCCCGCTCGGGAGGTGCGTGATATTGTAGCGCCGAGTACATCTGGGCGGCCATTACAAATCACATTACAAGATATGGCTACTGTTATGACTGAAGTTTTGGCTAAATTACCAGAATTAAGAGGTAAGCGTGATCACTCTGGGGTGAGAACAGAGTGCGCTGATAATATTAGGGCCATGTCAGACACTGCGTCACAGGTGGCAGAACATGAGGACGGAGAACTTCATTCTGTGGGTGACGGTTCTGATCCAAACAGACTGGATTCAGATATTTCAAATTTTAAATTTAAGCTGGAAAACCTCCGTGTATTACTAGGGGAGGTGTTAGCGGCTCTGAATGATTGTAACACAGTTGCAATACCAGAGAAAATGTGTAGGTTGGATAAATATTTTGCGGTACCGGCGAGTACTGAGGTTTTTCCTATACCTAAGAGACTTACTGAAATTGTTACTAAGGAGTGGGATAGACCCGGTGTGCCGTTCTCACCCCCTCCGATATTTAGAAAAATGTTTCCAATAGACGCCACCACACGGGACTTATGGCAAACGGTCCCTAAGGTGGAGGGAGCAGTTTCTACTTTAGCTAAGCGTACCACTATCCCGGTGGAGGATAGCTGTGCTTTTTCAGATCCAATGGATAAAAAATTAGAGGGTTACCTTAAGAAAATGTTTGTTCAACAAGGTTTTATATTGCAACCCCTTGCATGCATTGTGCCGATCACGGCTGCAGCGGCATTCTGGATTGAGTCTCTGGAAGAGAACATTAGTTCAGCTACTCTGGACGACATTACGGACAGGCTTAGAGTCCTTAAACTAGCTAATTCATTCATTTCGGAGGCCGTAGTACATTTAACTAAACTTACGGCGAAGAATTCAGGATTCGCCATTCAGGCACGCAGGGCGCTGTGGCTAAAATCCTGGTCAGCTGATGTTACTTCTAAGTCTAAATTGCTTAATATACCTTTCAAAGGGCAGACCTTATTCGGGCCCGGGTTGAAAGAGATTATCGCTGACATTACAGGAGGTAAAGGCCATGCCCTGCCTCAGGACAAAGCCAAAGTTAAGGCTAGACAGTCTAATTTTCGTTCCTTTCGTAATTTCAAAGCAGGAGCAGCATCAACTTCCTCTGCACCAAAACAGGAAGGAGCTGTTGCTCGCTACAGACAAGGCTGGAAACCTAACCAGTCCTGGAACAATGGCAAGCAGGCCAGGAAACCGGCTGCTGCCCCTAAAACAGCATGAATTGAGGGCCCCCGATCCGGGATCAGATCTAGTGGGGGGCAGACTTTCTCTCTTCGCCCAGGCTTGGGCAAGAGATGCCCAGGATCCCTGGGCACTAGAGATAATATCTCAGGGATACCTTCTGGACTTCAAATACTCTCCTCCAAGAGAGAGATTTCATCTGTCAAGGTTGTCATCAATCCAGACAAAGAAAGAGGCGTTTCTACGCTGCGTACAAGAGCTCTTGTTAATGGGAGTAATCCATCCAGTTCCACGGTCGGAACAGGGACAGGGGTTTTACTCAAATCTGTTTGTGGTTCCCAAAAAAGAGGGAACTTTCAGACCAATCCTGGACTTAAAGATCCTAAACAAATTCCTAAGAGTTCCATCGTTCAAGATGGAGACTATTCGGACAATTTTACCTATGATCCAAGAGGGTCAGTACATGACCACTGTAGATTTAAAAGATGCTTACCTTCACATACCGATTTACAAAGATCATTACCGGTACCTAAGGTTTGCCTTCCTAGACAGGCATTACCAGTTTGTGGCTCTTCCATTCGGGTTGGCTACAGCTCCAAGAATCTTCACAAAGGTTCTGGGTGCTCTTCTGGCGGTACTAAGACCGCGGGGAATCTCGGTAGCTCCATACCTAGACGACATTCTGATACAAGCTTCAAGCTTTCAAACTGCCAAGTTTCATACAGAGTTAGTACTGGCATTTCTAAGGTCACATGGATGGAAGGTGAACGAAAAGAAAAGTTCACTCGTTCCACTCACAAGAGTTCCCTTCCTGGGGACTCTTATAGATTCTGTAGAAATGAAGATTTACCTGACAGAGGACAGGCTAACAAGACTTCAAAGTGCTTGCCGCACCCTTCATTCCATTCAACACCCGTCAGTGGCTCAATGCATGGAGGTAATCGGCTTAATGGTAGCGGCAATGGACATAGTACCCTTTGCACGCTTACACCTCAGACCACTGCAACTGTGCATGCTAAGTCAGTGGAATGGGGATTACTCAGACTTATCCCCTTCTCTGAATCTGGATCAAGAGACCAGAAATTCTCTTCTATGGTGGCTTTCTCGGCCACATCTGTCCAGGGGGATGCCATTCAGCAGACCAGACTGGACAATCGTAACAACAGACGCCAGCCTTCTAGGTTGGGGTGCCGTCTGGAATTCTCTGAAGGCTCAGGGACAATGGAGTCAGGAGGAGAGTCTCCTGCCAATAAACATTCTGGAATTGAGAGCAGTTCTCAATGCTCTCCTGGCTTGGCCCCAGTTGACAACTCGCGGGTTCATCAGGTTTCAGTCGGACAACATCACGACCGTAGCTTACATCAACCATCAGGGAGGGACAAGAAGCTCCCTAGCTATGATGGAAGTATCAAAGATAATTCGCTGGGCAGAGTCTCACTCTTGCCACCTGTCAGCAATCCACATCCCGGGAGTGGAGAACTGGGAAGCGGATTTCTTAAGTCGTCAGACTTTTCATCCGGGGGAGTGGGAACTTCATCCGGAGGTCTTTGCCCAAATACTTCGACGTTGGGGCAAACCAGAGATAGATCTCATGGCGTCTCGACAGAACGCCAAGCTTCCTCGTTACGGGTCCAGATCCAGGGATCCAGGAGCAGTCCTGATAGATGCACTGACAGCACCTTGGGACTTCAGGATGGCTTACGTGTTTCCACCCTTCCCGATGCTTCCTCGATTGATTGCCAGAATCAAACAGGAGAGAGCATCAGTGATTCTAATAGCACCTGCATGGCCACGCAGGACTTGGTATGCAGACCTGGTGGACATGTAATCCTGTCCACCTTGGTCTCTACCTCTGACACAGGACCTTCTGATTCAGGGTCCTTTCAAACATCAAAATCTAACTTCTCTGAAGCTGACTGCTTGGAAATTGAACGCTTGATTTTATCAAGACGTGGGTTTTCTGAGTCAGTTATTGATACCTTAATACAGGCTAGGAAACCTGTTACCAGAAAGATTTACCATAAGATATGGCGTAAATACCTATATTGGTGTGAATCCAAAGGTTACTCTTGGAGTAAGGTTAGGATTCCTAGGATATTGTCTTTTCTACAAGAAGGTTTAGAAAAGGGCTTATCTGCTAGTTCATTAAAGGGACAAATCTCAGCTCTGTCCATTCTGTTACACAAACGTCTGTCAGAAGTTCCTGACGTCCAGGCTTTTTGTCAGGCTTTGGCCAGGATTAAGCCTGTGTTTAAAACTGTTGCTCCACCATGGAGTTTAAACCTTGTTCTTAATGTTTTACAGGGCGTTCCGTTTGAACCCCTTCATTCCATTGATATAAAGTTGTTATCTTGGAAAGTTCTATTTTTAATGGCTATTTCCTCGGCTCGAAGAGTCTCTGAATTATCAGCCTTACATTGTGATTCACCTTATTTGATTTTTCATTCGGATAAGGTAGTTCTGCGTACTAAACCTGGGTTCTTACCTAAGGTAGTTACTAACAGGAATATCAATCAAGAGATTGTTGTTCCTTCTTTGTGCCCAAATCCTTCTTCGAAGAAGGAACGTCTACTGCACAACCTGGATGTAGTCCGTGCTCTAAAATTTTACTTACAGGCAACTAAGGAATTTCGACAAACGTCTTCTCTGTTTGTCGTTTACTCTGGTCAGAGGAGAGGTCAAAAAGCTTCTGCTACCTCTCTTTCTTTTTGGCTTCGTAGCATAATTCGTTTAGCTTATGAGACTGCTGGACAGCAGCCTCCTGAAAGAATTACAGCTCATTCTACTAGAGCTATGGCCTCCACTTGGGCCTTCAAGAATGAGGCCTCTGTTGAACAGATTTGCAAGGCTGCAACTTGGTCTTCGCTTCATACTTTTTCCAAATTTTACAAATTTGACACTTTTGCTTCATCGGAGGCTATTTTTGGGAGAAAGGTTCTTCAGGCAGTGGTTCCTTCTGTATAAAGAGCCTGCCTATCCCTCCCGTCATCCATGTACTTTTGCTTTGGTATTGGTATCCCAGAAGTAATGATGACCCGTGGACTGATCACACTTAACAGAAGAAAACATAATTTATGCTTACCTGATAAATTCCTTTCTTCTGTAGTGTGATCAGTCCACGGCCCGCCCTGTTTTTAAGGCAGGTAAATATTTTTTAATTTATACTCCAGTCACCACTTCACCCTTGGCTTCTCCTTTCTCGTTGGTCCTTGGTCGAATGACTTGGAGTGACGTAGAGGGGAGGAGCTATATGCAGCTCTGCTGGGTGAATCCTCTTGCACTTCCTGTTGGGGAGGAGTAATATCCCAGAAGTAATGATGACCCGTGGACTGATCACACTACAAACAATCAATAATTGCAATACATAATACAAAGTAAGGTAAAGTAAATTATTTCAGAGCAGGTAACTAGAATAAAACAGATAAATGAACAGTATGCATATTACCCACTCATTGCATGTAGTAAATACTATTCAAATAGTATACCCACCATGACAGTGAAGCGGCCACTCTTGGACCACATATTTGCTATCAACTAGACTGGACGTGGGTAAACATTATTGCTAGAGGGCCACTCATGGACCCTAAATGAAGAACCTCTATTTTATGTTTTTCAACAGGTCTAAGATACTGTGTGACTGGTAACCGTGTAAACACTTTTATAATTCTGTATATTAAGTGTTGCAGTGAAACAAGTTGAAAGTAAGAATACTAGGGACTCCGCCATAAGTGTAACTCAGGTAGGAGATTAACAACTGAAATAATATTAGAAAGTGGAGCAGCACTTATACCTTAAAGCTTTAATTATGAGATGTGTGTAGAGTCCAGTGAACAGAGTAAGCGTTGAAATTATACCGAAAGGAGGGACCTGTGAGGCTAAATTAGGTTCGTACATAGAGAATAAGGGGTAACCTTGCTATTAAAAAAAAAAAAGGAAAGGCGTATTTGGCGTTTAACTAGGATCCTTTAGGTATAACATTGTAGAACATCATTCTGAATTATAACTTATTAATTTATTGGGACACATAAGTGCTACTGTATGCCTTTGGTAATAACTTTATCTAGAAAAAAAAAAAATCCAGCCTTGATAGAGCATAGGTAGGGTCTAAAAAATATGCATACTTAGATTAGAGGGAGTTGTCCCGCCATCTCGGCCGCTGACAGCAGGGCACCATCCCAAATTAATAAGCCGAACCACTCGGGAAATAAATAAAATGTTTTGACTCAATAGCTTTAGGGTATGATAGATTAATAGGAGGTAAATAAATGTGTAAGTGAGAGGCTGTATAAGGCAATCATATTTAGAAACAGTAATAGGTCCCATACAACAACAAAAAATAGGCTATAAAATTTAAAACAGGCATTGTGAAGTTTAGCTTTAAATAAATAGATAATCAAATAACTGTGGGATCTCATAGCAGTATTGTGTGGATTATTGTTAAACTCCCTACTAACTTGAGGCAACTGAACATTGAAAAGCATAAATCAACAACAAACATTTTGACTCAGTAGCTTCAGGGTATTATAGATTAATAGGAGATATATAAATGTGTAAGTGAGAGGCTGCATAATGCAATCATATTTGAAAACATTAATAGGGTCCCATACAACAACAAAAAATAGGCTGTAAAATTTAAAACAGGCAGTGTGAAATTTAGCTTTAAAATAAATAATCAAATAACTGTGGGGTCTCATAGTAGTAATGTGTGGATTGTTGTTAAACTCCCTACTAACTCGAGGTAACAGAACATTGAAAAGAATGGATCCACAACAAACAAACAGGGGCATCTACGCTATGGATTATTCTGAGTTAGAAAAGGAAACACTCATTATGGTTAGTATTTCACTTAGCAGGCGATATGGATAAAGGGGACCTCTTTGGACTGTCATTGTCCCTTCAATGTTCATTACAGTCATCTTATAGTGAACGGCTGGCAGTCCGGCTTACTTGCAGCAAGGTTACCTGAGCAGCACAAAACAAAAGCCTGTGAGCAAGGAAGTCCACCGTGGGGCATCATAATGTGTTCCCAAAGAGGAGCCCGTAGCAAACCACCCGGGTCCCAGTTCAGGTATATCAAGGGTGAATGGAAGTCAGTATCTGGTAAGAGAGGTGCTCTTGAGGGCTGCGCCGCTCGCGGCTGTGCGGATCTACTGATCTGGGTGCAGGCTTCTGCTAGGATCGCCGTTATGCTAGGTTCCAAAGGTATCGGCTGCCAGGGCAAAGTGAAAGTAGGTCTGCTCATGTCGGTGATTTTTTCCCAAGCTCTCCCCCACTGAATGAGGCTCTCCGTCTCTATGGCACATAGTGGTTGTTTAAGTCCGGTGCCCGGAATCACAGGTTTCATAGGAGCAGAGGTTAAATCCCTCTGGGATGCAGTGTCATCAGGTAGCGGGTGTTGGAGCATGGGTGCAGCTTCATGGGCGGTTGGGAATGCCTCAGTAGGTCGCTGTAAAGTGCAAACATCACTATCGCTGGGTGCCATAGAAAATTTATCCTCAAAGGCGACTCTGTGCGTTTCAAGCAGGCAGCGGAGCTCCTCCAAAATATAAATTGCAATCTCCATATCTCATCTGATGTATGGCAGGTCCATAACGTAAAATGGTTTACAAGAGATGTGTATCTGTAAAGCACATTAAGTGCTGCGTAACGACAGGGCCAGAGGCGTCCTGCCGGGGGGTTTAGAATAGGCCAAGATTGTAGAATGGCTCCAGGCGCCGATGCCAGCAGTTATCCTCACAAAATTGTATTCATTAGACACAGAGTTCAATGCCTCATTCAGCTCCAGTAAAATAGTAAATAGTTCAATGAGTTAGATTAGGAATTTCTGTGTTTAAGAAAGGCTGCAGCAGCACACAGCTATGCGACCAAACATGGCCGCTGCCCGGAAGTTGTCCCCCCCTCCTATATTTAAGAAATTATTTTTTATGGTCGACCCCAGAAAGGACTTATGGCAGACAGTCCCTAAGGTCGAGGGGGCAGTTTCTACTCTAAACAAGCGCACTACTATTCCTATCGAGGATAATTGTGCTTTCAAAGATCCTATGGATAAAAAATTGGAGGGTTTGCTTAAAAAGATTTTTGTACAGCAAGGTTACCTCCTGCAACCCATTTCGTGCATTGTTCCTGTCACTACAGCAGCGTGGTTCTGGTTCGAGGAACTAGAAAAGTCGCTCAGTAGAGAGACTCCGTATGAGGAGGTTATGGACAGAGTTCACACACTCAAGTTGGCTAATTCTTTTATTTTAGATGCCGCTTTGCAATTATCTAGATTAGTGGCGAAAAATTCAGGGTTTGCAATTGTGGCGCGCAGAGCGCTTTGGCTAAAGTCTTGGTCAGCGGATGTATCTTCCAAGACAAAATTGCTTAATATCCCCTTCAAGGGTAAAACTCTCTTTGGGCCAGAATTGAAAGAGATTATCTCAGACATCACTGGGGGAAAGGGCCACGCCCTTCCACAAGATAGGCCTTGCAAAGCCAAGAATAAGTCTAATTTTCGTTCCTTTCGCAATTTCAGGAACGGACTGGCCTCCAACTCTGCATCCTCTAAACAAGAGGGTAATGCTTCGCAAACCAAACCAGCCTGGAAACCGATGCAAGGCTGGAACAAGGGTAAGCAGGCCAAGAAGCCTGCTGCTGCTAACAAAACAGCATGAAGGAGAAGCCCCCGATCCGGGACCGGATCTAGTAGGGGACAGACTCTCTCTCTTTGCTCAGGCTTGGGCAAGAGATGTTCAGGATCCCTGGGCACTAGAAATAGTTTCTCAGGGTTATCTTCTGGAATTCAAGGAACTATCCCCAAGGGGAAGGTTCCACATGTCTCACTTATCCTCAAACCAAATAAAGAGACAGGCATTCTTACATTGCGTAGAACCCCTGTTAAAGATGGGAGTAATACACCCAGTTCCAACGGAGGAACAAGGAATGGGATTTTACTCAAATCTTTTTGTAGTTCCCAAAAAAGAGGGAACTTTCAGACCAATTCTGGATTTAAAGATCCTAAACAAATTTCTCAGAGTACCATCGTTCAAAATGGAAACCATTCAAACGATTCTACCTACAATCCAGGAGGGTCAATTTATGACTACCGTGGATCTAAAGGATGCGCATCTACATATTCCTATCCACAAAGATCATCATCAGTTCCTAAGGTTCGCCTTTCTGGACAAACATTACCAGTTTGTGGCCCTCCCATTCGGGTTAGCCACTGCTCCAAGGATTTTCACAAAGGTACTCGGGTCCCTTCTAGCGGTTCTAAGACCAAGGGGCATTGCAGTAGTAGCTTACTTGGACGACATTCTAATTCAAGCGTCGTCTCTTTCAAAGGCAAAGGCTCACACAGACATTGTTCTGGCCTTTCTCAGATCTCACGGTTCCCTTTGTCCGTCGACAAGAGTTCCTTTCTTGGGAACAATAATAGATTCTTTAGAAATGAGGATTTTCCTGACAGAAGTCAGAAAGTCAAACCTTCTAAACGCTTGTCAAGTTCTTCATTCTATTCCATGTCATTCCGTAGCTCAGTGCATGGAAGTGGTAGGATTGATGGTTGCAGCAATGGACATAGTTCCTTTTGCGCGAATTCATCTAAGACCATTACAACTGTGCAGGCTGAAACAGTGGAATGGGGACTATACAGACTTGTCTCCGGTGATTCAAGTAGATCAAAAGACCAGACTCACTCCGTTGGTGGCTAACCCTGGACCACCTGTCCCAGGGAATGAGCTTCCGCAGACCAGAGTGGGTCATCGTCACGACCGACGCCAGTTTAGTGGGCTGGGGCGCGGTCTGGGAATTCCTGAAAGGTCAGGGACTATGGTCTCGGGAAGAGTCTCTTCTCCCGATAAACATTCTGGAACTGAAAGCGATATTCAATGCTCTCAGGGCTTGGCTTCAACTAGCAAAGGCCAGATTCATAAGATTCCAGTCAGACAACATGACGACTGTTGCTTATATCAACCATCAGGGGGGAACAAGGAGTTCCCTGGCGATGAGAGAAGTGACCAAAATAATAAAATGGGCGGAGGATCACTCCTGCCACCTATCTGCGATCCACATCCCAGGAGTGGAAAACTGGGAGGCGGATTTTCTGAGTCGTCAGACATTCCATCCGGGGGAGTGGGAACTCCACCCGGAGATCTTTGCCCAGTTAACTCAATTATGGGGCATTCCAGACATGGATCTGATGGCGTCTCGTCAGAACTTCAAGGTTCCTTGCTACGGGTCCAGATCCAGGGATCCCAAGGCGACTCTAGTGGATGCACTAGTAGCGCCTTGGACCTTCAACCTAGCTTATGTGTTTCCACCGTTTCCTCTCATTCCCAGGCTGGTAGCCAGGATCAAGCAGGAGAGGGCCTCGGTGATCTTGATAGCTCCTGCGTGGCCACGCAGGACTTGGTATGCAGACCTGGTGAATATGTCATCGGCTCCACCATGGAAGCTACCTTTGAGACAGGATCTTCTTGTACAGGGTCCATTCGAACATCCAAATCTAGTCTCCCTCCAGCTAACGGCTTGGAGATTGAACGCTTGATTCTATCAAAGCGTGGGTTTTCAGATTCCGTGATAGATACTCTGGTTCAAGCCAGAAAACCGGTAACTAGAAAAATTTAACCTAAAATATGGAAAAGATATATCGGCTGGTGTGAATCCAAGGGATTCTTATGGAATAAGATCAAAATTCCTAAGATCCTTTCCTTTCTACAAGAAGGTTTGGATAAGGGATTATCAGCGATTTCTCTAAAGGGACAGATTTCTGCTTAATCTGTCTTACACAAACGACTGGCAGCTGTGCCAGATGTTCAAGCATTTGTTCAGGCTCTGGTTAGGATCAAGCCTGTTTACAGACCTTTTTCTCCTCCCTGGAGTCTAAATCTAGTTCTTTCAGTTCTCCAAGGGGTTCCGTTTGAACATTCCATAGATATTAAGTTGTTATCTTGGAAAGTTTTGTTTTTGGTTGCTATTTCTTCTGCTAGAAGAGTTTCTGAGTTATCTGCTCTGCAGTGTACTCCGCCCTATCTGGTGTTCCATTCAGATAAGGTTGTTTTGCGTACTAAGCCTGGTTTTCTTCCAAAGGTTGTTTCCAACAAAAATATTAACCAGGAGATAGTTGTACCTTCTTTGTGTCCGAATCCAGTTTCAAAGAAGGAACGTTTGTTACACAATTTAGATGTAGTCCGTGCTCTAAAATTCTATTTAGAAGCTACAAAAGAGTTCAGACAAACATCATCTCTGTTTGTCGTCTATTCTGGTAAAAGGAGAGGTCAAAAAGCGACTTCTACCTCCCTTTCCTTTTGGCTTAAAAGCATCATCCGATTGGCTTACGAGACTGCCGGACGGCAGCCTCCTGAAAGAATCACAGCTCACTCTACTAGGGCTGTGGCTTCCACATGGGCCTTCAAGAACGAGGCTTCTGTTGATCAGATATGTAAGGCAGCGACTTGGTCTTCCCTGCACACTTTTGCCAAATTTTACAAATTTGATACTTTTGCTTCTTCGGAGGCTATTTTTGGGAGACAGGTTTTGCAAGCCGTGGTGCCTTCTGTTTAGGTAACCTGATTTGCTCCCTCCCTTCATCCGTGTCCTAAAGCTTTGGTATTGGTTCCCACAAGTAAGGATGACGCCGTGGACCGGACACACCAATGTTGGAGAAAACAGAATTTATGCTTACCTGATAAATTACTTTCTCCAACGGTGTGTCCGGTCCACGGCCCGCCCTGGTTTTTTTAATCAGGTTTGATGAATTATTTTCTCTAACTACAGTCACCACGGCACCCTATAGTTTCTCCTGTTTTTTCCTCCTGTCCGTCGGTCGAATGACTGGGGTGGGCGAAGCCTAGGAGGGACTATATGGACAGCTTTTGCTGGGCTCTTTGCCATTTCCTGTTGCGGAAGAGATATTTCCCACAAGTAAGGATGACGCCGTGGACCGGACACACCGTTGGAGAAAGTAATTTATCAGGTAAGCATAAATTCTGTTTTTCATACATTTTTTACTCTGCAGTTGGTAAAAAAAGCAATTGTAAACACATTAAGGGAAAAACTATTTTTAAGTATACTGTCTCTTTAATGTCCTTTCACGGTCAGCATGAGGGAAAATGGGATTCTTGTTCTTACCATTAAAAATTTCTTCTCTTGCTAAGTGACAACACATGAAGACCCATCCTTTCTGTTTTGCTGCCTTTAGTCTTTTGGATAGGCTTTATTTTGCCTCTTCTGTTTTTGAAGATTAGTGGCTTTCTGTTGAATTGTCTGTCTGAGGTTGCTGCTTGTCTCCAAGTAGATGACTCTATAGTTTTTGGATAATTGTAAGTCATTTCCTGCTTCATGTTCTGTCAATTTACTTCCTGAACTGTATCCTGCTCCACCTCAAAGTTTCTGTTTTTGATAGTGTGTGTTTAGTGTGTGTGCTCAAGTAGTAAAACTTATACACCCTTTTCAGTAAAGCTCAGGTATCTGGTTAACTAAGTACAAGCTGTACCATACAACGGGCAAAGGATTATTCTGTAATGCCGAGTTGAAAGTAAAAAAACTAAACCCAAATACTCTTTTTAATTTGTGTGTGTTGCTCTTTATTTTTATACTCTTTCTGTAATATACTTAGAACAACATGTTACAGTTTCAGTATTTATAAGTTTACTAATATGTATAAGTCCTACAACTTTATTTTAAGTTAATTTGATATGCAAGGCAGTGGGATGACACCTAGCTGAAACATCAACTATTTCCATGTCCTTTTTACAGTAAGCGCAGTTCCTAGAGTCCTTCATTTTTTTGTTGTATTAAAAGCAAGTGTTAAACACCTTATTGACCTTTGTTACTTAATGCTTATATTGGTGACTTTTGCTTCACTGCTAGGTTGCAACCAGGAATTGTATTTATCTTTTTGATATTCTTGTGCTTGGACCAAAGGCCTTTAAAAATGGGTTGCAGATGGTGCTGGAAAATAAGCACATCTTAAAGGTGAGAATTTTTCTATATTGTAGTTAAGCTAGAAGTGATGGTAAATCCTAGTGTTTCTGAAATGCTAGGATTTAGCATTGGAACAAATAAAGGGGACTTTCAGTCATGAAGTATAAAATACTTCATGCTGAAAGCTCCTTTATTTGTTTGCATCGTTCGCCACACTGAGCTGCTAAGGCAGCCCATGGCAGAATGCTATTTCTCTTGTAAGTTGTATCCAGTCCACGGATCATCCATTACTTGTGGGATATTCTCATTCCCAACAGGAAGTTGCAAGAGGACACCCACAGCAGAGCTGTTATATAGCTCCTCCCCTAACTGCCATATCCAGTCATTCTCTTGCAACTCTCAACACGCATGGAGGTAGTAAGAGAGAGTGGTAAAAAATAGTTAGTTTATTTTCTTCAATCAAAAGTTTGTTATTTTAAATGGTACCGGAGTTGTACTGTTTTATCTCAGGCAGAAGTAGAAGAAGAATCTGCCTGAGTTTTCTATGATCTTAGCAGGTTGTAACTAAGATCCATTGCTGTTCTCAGATATGTCTGAGGAGTGAGGTAACTTCAGCGGGAGAATGGCGTGCAGTTTATTCTGCTAATGAGGTATGTGCAGTTATAATTTTTTCTAGGATTGGAAATGCTAGAAAATGCTGCTTATACCGAATTAATGTAAGTTAAGCCTGAATACAGTGATTTAATAACGACTGGTATGCTTACTCTCAGGGGTATTACCCTTATATAAATACAATATTCAACGTTTGCTGGCATGTTTAATCGTTTTTATATGTGTGTCTGGTGATAAAAATTATTGGGGCCTAATTTTTTCCACATGGCTGGCTTTATTTTGGCCTAGTAATAGTTTCCTGAGGCTTTCCACTGTTGTAGTATGAGTGGGAGGGGCCTATTTCTCCAACATTGGTGTGTCCGGTCCATGGCGTCATCCTTACTTGTGGGATATTCTCTTCCCCAACAGGAAATGGCAAAGAGTCCCAGCAAAGCTGGTCACATGATCCCTCCTAGGCTCCGCCCACCCCAGTCATTCTCTTTGCCGTTGCACAGGCAACATCTCCACGGAGATGGTTAAGAGTTTTTTGGTGTTTAAATGTAGTTTTTATTCTTCTATCAAGTGTTCGTTATTTTAAAATAGTGCTGGTATGTACTATTTACTCTGAAACAGAAAAAGGATGAAGATTTCTGTTTGTAAGAGGAAGATGATTTTAGCAGACAGTAACTAAAATCGATTGCTGTTTCCACAAAGGACTGTTGAGATGAAGTAACTTCAGTTGGGGGAAACAGTTAGCAGACCTTTCTGCTTAAGGTATGACTAGCCATATTTCTAACAAGACCATGTAATGCTGGAAGGCTGTCAATTCCCCTCATGGGGACCGGTAAGCCATTTTCTTAGTTAAACATAAAAGAATAAAGGGCTTCAAAAAGGGTTTAAAAACTGGTAGATATTTTTCTGGGCTAAAACGATTGCTTTACTAGGCATATTATGCAGATTCTAACTTATAATTGGTATTATAATCTTGGGGAACGTTTAGAAAAACGGCAGGCACTGTGTTGGACACCTTTTTCAGATTGGGGCCTTTCTAGTTATAGACAGAGCCTCATTTTCGCGCCATTAATGCGCAGTTGTTTTTGGAGAGCAAGGCATGCAGATGCATGTGTGAGGAGCTAAGAATCACTGAAAAAGCTTATAGAAGGCGTCATTTGGTATCGTATTCCCCTCTGGGCTTGGTTGGGTCTCAGCAAAGCATATAGCTGGGACTGTATAGGGGTTAAATGTAAAAACGGCTCCGGTTCCGTTATTAAAGCTCTGAAATTTGGTGTGCAATACTTTTAATGCTTTAAGACACTGTGGTGAAATTTTGGTAATTTTTGAACAATTCCTTCGTACTTTTTCACATATTCAGTAATAAAGTGTTTTCAGTTTGAAATTTAAAGAGACAGTAACGGTTTTATTTTAAAACGTTTTTTGTGCTTGGTTGACAAGTTTAAGCCTGTTTAACATGTCTGTACCATCAGATAAGCTATGTTCTATATGTATGAAAGCCAATGTGTCTCCCCATTTAAATTTATGTGATAAGTGTGCCATAGTGTCCAAACAAAGTAAGGACAGTAATGCCACAGATGATGATATTGCCCAAGATGATTCCTCAAATGAGGGGAATAAACATGATACTACATCATCCCCTAATGTGTCTACACCAGTTTTGCCCACACAGGAGGCCCCTAGTACATCTAGTGCGCCAATACTTATTACCATGCAACAATTAACGGCTGTAATGGATAACTCCATAGCAAATCTTTTATCCAAAATGCCTACTTATCAGAGAAAGCGCGATTGCTCTGTTTTAAACACTGAAGAGCAGGAGGGCGCTGATGATATTTGTTCTGACATACCCTCACACCAATCTCAAGGGGCCATGAGGGAGGTTTTATCTGATGGAGAAATCTCAGATTCAGGAAAAATTTCTCATCAAGCTGAAACTGATGTTGTGACATTTAAATTAGAACATCTCCGCGCACTGCTTAAGGAGGTGTTATCTACTCTGGATGATTGTGACAATTTGGTCATTCCAGAGAAATTATGTAAGATGGACAAGTTCCTAGAGGTTCCGGTGCCCCCCAACGCTTTTCCTATACCCAAGCGGGTGGCGGACATAGTAAATAAAGAGTGGGAAAGGCCCGGCATACCTTTTGTTCCCCCCCCCTATATTTAAGAAATTATTTCCTATAGTCGACCCCAGAAAGGACTTATGGCAGACAGTCCCCAAGGTCGAGGGGGCGGTTTCTACTCTAAACAAACGCACTACTATTCCTATCGAAGACAGTTGTGCTTTTAAAGATCCTATGGATAAAAGGGGTTTGCTTAAAAAGATTTTTGTACAGCAAGGGTTCCTTCTACAACCAATTTCATGCATTGTTCCTGTCACTACGGCAGCGTGCTTCTGGTTCGAGGAACTAGAAAAGTCGCTCAGTAGAGAATCTTCGTATGAGGAGGTTATGGACAGAGTTCAAGCACTTAAATTGGCTAACTCTTTTGTTTTAGATGCCGCTTTGCAATTAGCTAGATTAGCGGCGAAAAATTCAGGGTTTGCTATCGTGGCGCGCAGAGCGCTTTGGCTAAAGTCTTGGTCAGCGGATGTGTCATCCAAGACAAAATTGCTTAACATTCCTTTCAAAGGTAAAACATTATTTGGACCAGATTTGAAAGAGATTATTTCAGACATCACTGGAGGAAAGGGCCACGCCCTCCCACAGGATAGGTCTTTTAAGGCTAAAAATAAACCTAATTTTCGTCCCTTTCGCAGAAACGGACCAGCCTCTAATTCTGCATCCTCTAAGCAAGAGGGTAATACTTCACAACCCAAACCAGCCTGGAAACCAATGCAAGGCTGGAACAAGGGTAAGCAGGCCAAGAAGCCTACCACTGCTACCAAAACAGCATGAAGGGATAGCCCCCGATCCGGGACCGGATCTAGTGGGGGGCAGACTCTCTCTCTTTGCTCAGGCTTGGGCAAGAGATGTTCAGGATCGTTGGGCGCTAGAAATAGTTTCTCAAGGTTATCTTCTGGAATTCAAGGAACTACCCCCAAGGGGAAGGTTCCACAGGTCTCTATTATCCTCAAACCAAATAAAGAGACAGGCATTCTTACATTGCGTAGAAGACCTGTTAAAGATTGGAGTGATACATCCAGTTCCAATAAAAGAACAAGGAATGGGATTTTACTCAAATCTGTTCGTAGTTCCCAAAAAAGAGGGAACATTCAGACCAATTTTGGATCTGAAGATCCTAAACAAATTTCTCAGGGTTCCATCGTTCAAAATGGAAACCATTCGAACGATCCTTCCCACCATCCAGGAAAGTCAATTTATGACCACCGTGGATTTAAAGGATGCGTACCTACATATTCCTATCCACAAGGAACATCATCAGTTCCTAAGGTTCGCTTTTCTGGACAAGCATTACCAGTTTGTGGCACTTCCATTCGGATTAGCCACTGCTCCGAGAATTTTCACAAAGGTACTAGGATCCCTTCTAGCTGTTCTAAGACCAAGGGGCATTGCAGTAGTACCTTACTTGGACGACATCCTAATTCAAGCATCGTCCCTGTCAAAAGCAAAGGCTCATACGGACATCGTCCTAGCCTTTCTCAGATCTCACGGATGGAAGGTGAACAAAGAAAAAAGTTCTCTGTCCCCGTCAACAAGAGTTCCCTTCTTGGGAACAATAATAGATTCCTTAGAAATGAGGATTTTTCTGACAGAGGTCAGAAAATCAAAACTTCTAAGCTCTTGTCATGTACTTCACTCTGTTCCTCGTCCTTCCATAGCGCAGTGCATGGAGGTAATAGGTTTGATGGTTGCAACAATGGACATAGTTCCTTTTGCACGAATTCATCTAAGACCATTACAACTGTGCATGCTCAAATAGTGGAATGGGGATTTCACAGACTTGTCTCCGATGATTCAAGTAGATCAAAAGACCAGAGATTCACTCCGTTGGTGGCTGACCCTGGACAATCTGTCACAGGGAATGAGCTTCCGCAGACCAGAGTGGGTCATTGTCACGACCGACGCCAGTCTAGTGGGCTGGGGCGCGGTCTGGGAATCCCTGAAAGCTCAGGGTTTATGGTCTCGGGAAGAGTCTCTTCTCCCGATAAACATTCTGGAACTGAGAGCGATTCTCAAAGCTTGGCCTCAACTAGCAAAGGCCAAATTCATAAGGTTTCAATCAGACAACATGACGACTGTTGCATATATCAATCATCAGGGGGGAACAAGGAGTTCCCTGGCGATGAAAGAAGTGACCAAGATAATTCAATGGGCGGAGGATCACTCCTGCCACTTGTCTGCGATCCACATCCCAGGAGTGGAAAATTGGGAAGCGGATTTTCTGAGTCGTCAGACATTCCATCCGGGGGAGTGGGAACTCCATCCGGAAATCTTTGCCCAAATAACTCAATTATGGGGCATTCCAGACATGGATCTGATGGCGTCTCGTCAGAACTTCAAGGTTCCTTGCTACGGGTCCAGATCCAGGGATCCCAAGGCGACTCTAGTAGATGCACTAGTAGCACCTTGGACTTTCAACCTAGCTTATGTATTCCCACCGTTTCCTCTCATTCCCAGGCTGGTAGCCAGGATCAATCAGGAGAGGGCCTCGGTGATCTTGATAGCTCCTGCGTGGCCACGCAGGACTTGGTATGCAGACCTGGTGAATATGTCATCGGCTCCACCATGGAAGCTACCTTTGAGACAGGACCTTCTTGTTCAGGGTCCATTCAAACATCTGAATCTGGTTTCCCTCCAACTGACGGCTTGGAGATTGAACGCTTGATTTTATCAAAGCGTGGGTTTTCAGATTCTGTAATAGATACTTTGATTCAGGCTAGAAAGCCTGTAACTAGAAAAATTTACCATAAAATATGGAAAAAATATATCTGTTGGTGTGAATCCAAAGGATTGCCATGGAACAAGATAAAAATTCCTAAGATTCTATCCTTTCTACAAGAAGGTTTGGAGAAAGGATTATCTGCAAGTTCTCTAAAGGGACAGATTTCTGCTTTATCTGTCTTACTACACAAACGACTGGCAGCTATGCCAGATGTTCAAGCATTTGTTCAGGCTCTGGTTAGGATCAAGCCTGTTTACAGACCTTTGACTCCTCCCTGGAGTTTAAATCTAGTTCTTTCAGTTCTTCAAGGGGTTCCGTTTGAACCCTTACATTCCGTAGATATTAAGTTACTATCTTGGAAAGTTTTGTTTTTGGTTGCAATCTCTTCTGCTAGAAGAGTTTCAGAGTTATCTGCTCTGCAGTGTTCTCCTCCTTATCTGGTGTTCCATGCAGATAAGGTGGTTTTGCGTACTAAGCCTGGTTTTCTTCCTAAAGTTGTTTCTAACAAAAATATTAACCAGGAGATAGTTGTACCTTCTTTGTGTCCGAATCCAGTTTCAAAGAAGGAGCGTTTGTTACACAATTTGGACGTTGTCCGTGCTCTAAAATTCTATTTAGAGGCTACTAAAGATTTCAGACAAACATCATCCTTGTTTGTTGTTTATTCTGGTAAAAGGAGAGGTCAAAAAGCGACTTCTACCTCTCTTTCCTTTTGGCTTAAAAGCATTATCCGTTTGGCTTATGAGACTGCTGGACGGCAGCCTCCTGAAAGAATCACAGCTCACTCCACTAGGGCTGTGGCTTCCACATGGGCCTTCAAGAACGAGGCTTCTGTTGACCAGATATGTAAGGCAGCGACTTGGTCTTCACTGCACACTTTTGCCAAATTTTACAAATTTGATACTTTTGCTTCTTCTGAGGCTATTTTTGGGAGAAAGGTTTTGCAAGCTGTGGTGCCTTCCGTTTAGGTGACCTGATTTGCTCCCTCCCTTCATCCGTGTCCTAAAGCTTTGGTATTGGTTCCCACAAGTAAGGATGACGCCGTGGACCGGACACACCAATGTTGGAGAAAACAGAATTTATGCTTACCTGATAAATTACTTTCTCCAACGGTGTGTCCGGTCCACTGCCCGCCCTGGTTTTTTTAATCAGGTCTGATGAATTATTTTCTCTAACTACAGTCACCACGGTATCATATGATTTCTCCTATATATATTTCCTCCTGTCCGTCGGTCGAATGACTGGGGTGGGCGGAGCCTAGGAGGGATCATGTGACCAGCTTTGCTGGGACTCTTTGCCATTTACTGTTGGGGAAGAGAATATCCCACAAGTAAGGATGACGCCGTGGACCGGACACACCGTTGGAGAAAGTAATTTATCAGGTAAGCATAAATTCTGTTTTTAGTGCTTTTTTGTGCAGTTAAAATTACAGACTGAGACATCCAGTTTTCCTCAGAAGTCCCCTGAATGCTGCAGGACATCTCAAAAGGGCCTATTGGGGAAGGTATGGCCACAGCAGAGCTGTGGCAGTTGATTGTGACTGTTTAAAAACGTTTGTCGTTTTTTTTATCCGTTTTTTGAACTAAGGGGTTAATCATCCATTTGCAAGTGGGTGCAATGCTCTGTTAGCTTATTATACACACTGTAAAAAATTAGTTTGTGTAACTGCCTTTTTTCACTGTTTTTCAAATTCTGACAAAATTTGTTTCTCTTAAAGGCACAGTACCGTTTTTTATATTTGCTTGTTAACTTGATTTAAAGTGTTTTCCAAGCTTGCTAGTCTCATTGCTAGTCTGTACAAACATGTCTGACATAGAGGAAACTCCTTGTTTATTATGTTTAAAAGCCATGGTTGAAACCCCCTCTTAGAATGTGTACCAAATGTACTGATTTCACTTTAAGCAATAAAGATCATATTCTGTCTTTAAAAAATTTATCACCAGAGGATTCTGACGAGGGGGAAGTTATGCCGACTAACTTTCCCCACGTGTCAGATCCTTTGACTCCCGCTCAAGGGACTCACGCTCAAATGGCGCCAAGTACATCTAGGGCGCCCATAGCGATTACTTTACAAGACATGGCGGCAGTCATGGATAATACACTGTCAGCGGTATTAGCCAGACTACCTGAATTTAGAGGTAAGCGAGATAGCTCTGGGGTTAGACGAAATACTGCATACTGACGCTTTAAGAACCATATCTGATACTGCCTCACAATATGCAGAAGCTGAGGAAGGAGAGCTTCAGTCTGTGGGCGATATTTCTGACTCAGGAAAGATACCTGATTCTGATATTTCTACATTTAAATTTAAGCTTGAACACCTCCGCGTATTGCTAAGGGAGGTTTTAGCTGCTCTGAATGACTGTGACACAATTGCAGTGCCAGAGAAATTGTGTAGACTGGATAAATACTTTGCAGTGCCGGTGTGTACTGATGTTTTTCCAATACCTAAAAGGTTTACAGAAATTATTACTAAGGAATGGGATAGGCCAGGTGTGCCGTTCTCTCCACCTCCTATTTTTAGAAAAATGTTTCCTATAGAGGCCACCACACGGGACTTATGGCAGACAGTCCCTAAGGTGGAGGGAGCAGTTTCTACTCTTGCAAAGCGTACTACTATCCCTGTCGAGGACAGTTGTGCTTTTTCAGATCCAATGGATAAAAAGTTAGGTTACCTTAAGAAAATGTTTTTTCAACAAGGTTTTATCCTACAGCCCCTTGCATGCATTGCTCCTGTCACTGCTGCTGCGGCGTTCTGGTTTGAGTCTCTGGAAGAGGCTTTACAGGTAGCGACTCTGTTATGAATATTACCTTTATCTATAAAGTATATCATGTGAAATGGTGCAATTTTAAATGACACATTTTTCTATAAGTTATGAGAGGTAATAGACAAATCTGAATCCTTTTAGTTGCTATCAGTCTATTAATTATACCGACACCAGATGAATAACAAAAGTTAACTTTATTAAAGTATTTTGTTATTAATAATTAGCATTTAATAGAAACCTAAGCAATCAAAATATTACAGAGATGTAAACGACAGTTCTATAATAATCACTAACGCGATAACATAACTTCAAATAGCAAGGAAAACAGAATAATACAGAGATTAAACTATAAAGATGATTAAGTCATATTTTCAAAATAACACAAACATTGGCATGATGATGGGAACCAAATATTTCATTATAACCCTCTAAGGTATTTGCATAGAATCAGGTAGATTAATAATTATGACAAACCGTCAGATGATAATCTATCCTAATTCCTGATTCACCCGGTGTTATTGTCGACAAATAAGACCAGGTGGTAGGAATTTTTATAAAGAAAACACAAAGCTATAAAACAATTAATTAATTTACCTGATTAAATATGAAAAGGCATTTTACATAAATGTTAAATGTAAATCTTAATGATATTAACATCTAAAGTGACTTTCTTTCATGCATCACCAAAGTAAATAAATTCCCCCTTTTTCAGACAGGAATCAAACTGTCAGGTCGTAGATCTGTCCCAATAGGCTAAACTCGTCTCAGCAGTTATAATCCACTAATCTCGGACCTCTGTAGTTGATTAGTAAATTACCAACTCCATAAATTATGTGACCAGTTCAAAAGCCCAGGAAAAACGACCCCCTCCCCTTGGGCTAGACCCTATATATTCCCGTTCTCTCATCTAGGAGGAGTCATTAATTATAATATTTTAATCATTGATTAACATAAAATTAATTAGATGAAATATTATTGTTTTAACAGTAGATGGCTCTCGCATATAGGGTAAAAATATTGGAAAAACACTTATTATATTTATGTTTACCCCAACATTCCTAAACTACAATCAAGGTTATAAACTGCACTTATTTACAGAAATAAGCGACTAGCTGGGGCCTAAGCAAGTAAACTACCTTGAATAATGAAAAACATATTGATATGAAACTTCTCAGTCAGCAAGACTGAGGAAAACAAAATTCAATGTAATAATAGCTGAGCCCTGGTTAAGCTTAAAACAAGAAAACAACATGGAGTCTGTTCTGTCATGAAAAATTCATGACATATTCCCCCTCATCTAGACTATCTTACCCCGCCCAGGATGGATGAGATCAGTCTAGATCACTGTCTTATATGGGCGATTATTATGGTCAACCATCCGAAGACTAAGAGGGGGAGGGTATCTTCCCCTCTTGAAATTCTTATACCATAGAATTGTTAATCCACTATTCCAAATTACAATAAATATATCAAAAATGGATATAATTGCACCTATCTTCTGGTTCCAAATGTTAAAAGGAGACATCCAGCCAGTAAATGTAGGATACATGAAATCAGAAATAGATAAGTCATCCTTGCGGATGTTCATCTTTACAGTATGATTAGGTTTATTATTAAGGAGATACATTAACTCAGCATCTATAGGAATCTCACGACCTTGGAAGGCGTCTACCACTTCTACTTCACCATCTAATACTGAAGATTCAATATAAAAAAAGAGTAATATCACCAATGGTAACAAGGTTATCTTTAGGTACCTGTATGAGCATCACATTATAGGGTATTGGTATTGTATAAACCCAACCATGCATTATGTAAGTAACAGTCATATTCTTCAGATTTGTACTCACTAACCACTTATCTTTTACCAACACAGCTCTAGTTTGAGCCAAGTCATCAGTCTTAGTCATAGTCACTTCACATTGTTCCTGAACCTGTGACATAAACCTGACACCACATAGTGCCTTTGAAGCATCATTTAAGAAAGGTTTACCAGGGCATAAATAATTATGATCCTTAAACTTAACACAAGTTTCAAGTTTGGGAACCAAATACGGACTAGATGTACGGGATTGATATGCCACCACACTTGGGGTTTGGATTTGTACATGTATATTATTTTTCCAAGTACCCACATTATGTACAACTTTCAATTGATAAATATCATTAAATGACATATGTGGCACCTTTATTAGAAAACAAAGTTCCATGTTTTGGGGATCAATGTAGAGTGACAAAGCAGAACCAGCATCAAAAGCAATGTTTATTTGCATTTCATCAACATCCTTCCCATAAGCTCTTAAGAGCCTTGTTTTTATAATGTCCTTGTTGACAAAATATAATGGAATACGTCCCTCAACAAGACTCTCAATTCCACTTTGAATCTCTCGTAACCAATTTCCTGTAAAATACACCACTGGGTCCAAAAAACTTAACAGTTCATTCTGAATTAGTTCATGTTTATATTGGACCTTTATCGCTCGGATGGAAAGACCTGAATGCAAATTAGTGGTCACAACAGTATCATTGACTATCTCCATCATATCTGATTAACTCTCCTTTTGTTTCTTCAAAACCTCCATCATGGTTGCCATCTGTTCACGAAAAATTGACATTTCATGATTCAAATTACTGATGGAAATTGAATTAGACACAGCTGAAAAACCGATGATGGATGTCGCAACTAGTCCAGCAATAACTCCAGGTGAACGTTTGGTACGTGATTGTACATTGTAAGATCCACCAGGAAAAGACTTCTGCAACTGCCCCAACATTTCCTTAGTAGTAGACTGGATCCTTTTAACATGTTCTTGATACCAAGATTTAATTTCTGGTGATTCAACCTTGGAAACATCAAAATATTTTTCAATAGTAACCTTAGGATCCAGACTGATAAATATCTTTTGGGAGAAAACTTTCCGGTTGGTAATCAGGAAACCAGGTGATTCCTCAATCATGATCCCAGAAGATGGACCAGGTTCTATTACAGGCTGTACATGAATCTCAACCGAGACACCCTGGCACAGGAACAGGATGGTCCAGATGACTGCCAACATCCTGGATCTCATCAATCCAAACCCAACTGGAAGGTGATATTTATCTGTAATAGGGGAAAAAAACATATTCAGTACAAAATATACACCTTTATCCTAAAGAAACCATTTTAATAATCATAGTGATTATTCTTCTATATATGTATTATTCTCCCTCTCTAGTTTTAACTTTGACCTAGGGTGACAGGCACGCAATTGGTTAATGTGCACCCACTTTTCTATTGACTTCCCACTTGTGGGAATCAAAATCTTGTATGCCACAGGTGAAAGTTTGTCAATAATGACATACGGCCCTTTCCATGATGGGAGAAACTTCTTCTCTCTAACTTGATTTCTAAGAAAATTGTAAAGATAAACTTTATCATTTACCTCATATTCTTTCTTTGTGGTTTTCATGTCATAATATGTTTTAGCACATATTGCGGCTTTCTCAAGATTTCTCTGAGCAAAAGCAAATGCTTGTTGCAAATGCTTTCTTAAATTCTCAACATATTGATAGGTTGTTGTTGCATTGATCAAACTTTGATCCTGAGTATGATACAACAAATGCTGTGGAAGTACCATCCTTCTACCTGTCATTAGTTCAAAAGGAGACATTTTTGTCGCAGTACTAGGAGTGGATCTAATAGCCATCAACACCAAAGGTAATTTAATATCCCAATCTTTCCCTGATTCCTTCACAAACTTTTTCAGGATATTTACAACTGACTGATTATACCGTTCAACTCCACCACTCGAGGCAGCACGGTAAGAAATATGTAATTTCCTTTTCACACCCAGAATAGACTCTTGCAAAGCGTACTACTATCCCTGTCGAGGACAGTTGTGCTTTTTCAGATTCAATGGATAAAAAGTTAGGTTTCCTTAAGAAAATGTTTATTCAACAAGGTTTTATCCTACAGCCCCTTGCATGCATTGCTCCTGTCACTGCTGCTGCGGCGTTCTGGTTTGAGTCTCTGGAAGAGGCTTTACAGGTAGCGACTCCATTGGATGACATACTTGGCAAACTTAGAGCACTTAAGCTAGCCAATTCTTTTGTTTCTGATGCCATTGTTCATTTGACTAAACTAACTGCTAAGAATTCTGGTTTTGCTATACAGGCGCGTAGGGTGCTGTGGCTTAAATCATGGTCAGCTGACGTGACTTCAAAATCTAAGCTGCTTAACATTCCCTTCAAGGGGCAGACCCTATTTGGGCCTGGTTTGAAGGAGATTATTGCTGATATCACGGGAGGAAAAGGTCATGCCCTTCCTCAGAACAGGTCCAAATCAAGGGCCAAACAGTCTAATTTTCATACCTTTCGAATCTTCAAGGCAAGTACGGCATCAACTTCCTCTAATGCAAAACAAGAGGGAACTTTTGCTCAGTCCAAGACGGTCTGGAGGCCAAACCAGACCTGGAACAAAGGTAAGCAGGCCAAAAAGCCTGCTGCTGCCTCTAAGACAGCATGAAGGAACGGCCCCCTATCCGGTAACGGATCTAGTAGGGGGCAGACTCTCACTCTTCGCTCAAGCGTGGGCAAGAGATGTTCAGGATCCCTGGGCATTGGAAATTATATCCCAGGGATATCTTCTGGACTTCAAGGCTTCCCCGCCAAAAGGGAGATTTCACCTTTCACAATTATCTGCAAACCAGATAAAGAGAGAGGCATTTTTACACTGTGTATAAGACTACCTAGTTATGGGAGTGATCCATCCAGTTCCAAAGGAGGAACAGGGACAGTGTTTTTACTCAAATCTGTTTGTGGTTCCCAAAAAAGAGGGAACCTTCAGACCAATTTTGGATCTAAAGATCTTAAACAAATTCCTCAGAGTTCCATCATTCAAGATGGAAACTATTCGTATCATCCTACCTATGATCCAGGAGGGTCAATATATGACTACAGTGGATCTAAAGGATGCTTATCTTCACATTCCGATACACAAAGATCATCATCGGTTTCTCAGGTTTGCCTTTCTGGACAGGCATTACCAGTTCGTAGCTCTTCCTTTTGGATTAGCTACAGCCCCAAGAATCTTCACGAAGGTTCTAGGGTCGCTTCTGGCGGTCCTAAGGCCGCGGGGTATATCAGTGGCCCCTTATTTAGACGACATCCTGATACAGGCGTCAAACTTCCAAATTGCCAAGTCTCATACGGACATAGTACTGGCATTTCTGAGGTCGCATGGGTGGAAAGTGAACGAGGAAAAGAGTTCTCTATCCCCACTCACGAGAGTTTCCTTCCTAGGGACTCTGATAGATTCTATAGAAATGAAAATTTACCTGACGGAGTCCAGGTTATCAAAGCTTCTAAATTCCTGCCGTGTTCTTCATTCCATTCCGCGCCCTTCGGTGGCTCAGTGCATGGAAGTTATCGGCTTAATGGTAGCGGCAATGGACATAGTGCCGTTTGCACGCTTACATCTCAGACCGCTGCAACTATGCATGCTCAGTCAGTGGAACGGGGATTACACAGATTTGTCCCCTCAACTAAATCTGGATCAAGAGACCAGGGATTCTCTTCTCTGGTGGCTATCTCGGGTCCATCTGTCCAAAGGTATGACCTTTCGCAGGCCAGATTGGAAAATTGTAACAACAGACGCCAGCCTTCTAGGTTGGGGTGCAGTCTGGAACTCCCTGAAGGCTCAGTGATCGTGGACTCAGGAGGAGACACTTCTTCCAATAAATATTCTGGAACTAAGAGCGATATTCAATGCTCTTCAGGCTTGGCCTCAGTTAGCAACTCTGAGGTACATCAGATTTCAGTCGGACAACATCACCACTGTGGCTTACATCAATCATCAAGGGGGAACAAGAAGTTCCTTAGCGATGTTAGAAGTCTCAAGGATAATTCATTGGGCAGAGATTCACTCTTGCCACCTATCAGCTATCCATATCCCAGGTGTAGAGAACTGGGAGGCGGATTTTCTAAGTCAACAGACTTTTCATCCAGGGGAGTGGGAACTCCATCCGGAGGTGTTTGCACAATTGATTCATCGTTGGGGCAAACCAGAACGGGATCTCATGGCGTCTCCACAGAACGCCAAGCTTCCTTGTTACGGATCCATGATCCGTGGACTGGATACACCTTACAAGAGAAAACACAATTTATGCTTACCTGATAAATTTATTTCTCTTGTGGTGTATCCAGTCCACGGCCCGCCCTGTCATTTTAAGGCAGGTAATTTTTTCATTTAAACTACAGTCACCACTGCACCCTATGGTTTCTCCTTTCTCTGCGTGTTTTCGGTCGAATGACTGGATATGGCAGTTAGGGGAGGAGCTATATAACAGCTCTGCTGTGGGTGTCCTCTTGCAACTTCCTGTTGGGAATGAGAATATCCCACAAGTAATGGATGATCCGTGGACTGGATACACCACAAGAGAAATACATTTATCAGGTAAGCATAAATTGTGTTTTTGCTGAGAGTTAACATTTCCACCTCTTAGCCGATAGCCGTGCGGGAAATCTGGCTTGGCACTGACTGGCGCCAAGCCATGGCTGAAAGTCCACTTTATTTGTTCCAATGGTAAATCCTAGCTTTTCAGAAATGCTAGGATTTACCATCACTTTAATACATGATTTTTCTAATATATACTGATGGTCTTAAGGTATAATAGTATAATCTAGTATGTTCACCTATTAATTTTGTTGCTTCTTTTATATACACAAGGATATATGCAAGAAAAGTTTGTGACATTACATATTTTGCTGATGGGAAGTTGACTTAAAGCTAAAACACTAAAAAAAAAAAATCGCTTTTATTTTGCTTTAATTTTGCAATTTTGGAGCATGTTTGCAAACTACAAATTACCATTAAGGGGGGCTGGGGTATCCCCTTTGTTGCCACACCTATCATACATAAACAAACTTGACCCCTTATTTGGAAACAGCCACCCTACTCTTTCACACAAGCCTACTCACTGTCTCAGCCGCCAATAGTGTAGCAGGTATTACTATATGGATATATGGAAAAAAGTACAAACCATTGTAACATCAATCTCGCTCCCCTCTAGCTGAAATTACAGAAAGCTGCCAGTACCTAAGATAGTGGTGATCAATGGGGGGTGAGGGAGGGAAGAGAGTTGTTTGGGAGGGATCAGTTAGGGCGTGGGAAGTGTCAGGTGGAAGGGTCCAGCGCAGAAATACCAGGCAATTCCTCTCTGAACAAGGAACACAGCAACCCCAGACGATCGTTTTGGCCTATATTGGGCCTCTTCAGTGAGGTGTAGCCATATTCCTATAAGCACACTGAGCAAGGAGTCAACGTCTGGTTTCCTCTTTTTCCCATAGGGAGACTAAATACACACAGAGAGAAGCAGAGAGAAGCATTACTGGGCTAAAAAGTTGCACCCAGGTGGTAAATTGACATAGAACAGGCTAACAATGTTATTGAGTCAGTTGTTCGTTCCTGTAAATGCACTTCTCTCTGTATGTATTTAGTCTCCCTATGGGAAAAGGGGCAACCAGATGTGGACTCCTTGCTCAGTGTGCTTAGAGGGATATGGCTTCACCTCACTGACGAGGCCCAATGAAGGCCAAAACGATCGTCTGGGGTCGCTGTGTTCCTTGTTCAGAGAGAAATTGCCTGGTATTTCGGCACTGGACTGACCGTAATAGGCGGAATCAGGCTGATATACTACAGGAAAGTTCTACTTTGTGAAAAGCATTACTGGGCTAAAAAGTTGCACCCAGGTGGTAAATCGCCATAGAACAGGCTAACAATGTTATTGAGCCAGTTGTTCGTTCCTGTGAGTGTGATTCTCTTTGTGTGTGTGTGTGTGTGTGTATATGTATGTATGTGTATATATATATATATATATATATATATATATATATATATATATATATATATAAAATTGCACTCGTTCCTGTGAGTGCACTTCTCTCTGTGTATGTATGTTTGTATGTATATATATATATATAGGGCTGCAACTAACGATTATTTTCATAATCGATTAATCGGCTAATCGGATAAAAAGAGACTCAATAATAGTTTTCTATGTTTTAAATAAAATCCACATAATGAGTGTTACAAATATAAACTTCAGATTAAAACTTTACATTAACACAACTGTTTCTTCAATTTTTAAGCAGCAGAGCACAGTTTTATAATCAAACAAAACAAAACCACAAACTGTTTGAAAAGAGGTAGAACTAGAAAGAGTTAGACTATCACTGTTAATAGCATTCTGTTATTCACCCTTTCAGAAACTTTGCATTGAAATGCAAAAATCTCAACATGTCCACACGCTTCTGGCTAAGTCTGGTTCTCTGCAGCTATATTTCCTGCAGCAGAGAAAAGGCTGTTGAGGTATATAAGTAGGGTTTTGCCAATTTCACCAAAGTGGGATATTTATCTTTGTTAGCTCTTCACCAATGCTACCTTGGCAAGGGGCCTCTCAATAAAGTAACCCTTTATAAGGAGGGAAAGCCTCAAAAGGTAATTGCAAAATAAGTTAGATGTTCCCAAAGTGCTGTATCAAAGCACATTAATAGAAACTTATGTGGAAGGGAAAAGTGTGGAAGAAAAAGGTGCACAAGCAGCAGGGATGACCGCAGCCTGGAGAGGATTGTCAAGAAAAGGCCATTCAAGTGTTGGGGACTTTCACAAGGAGTGGACTGAGGCTGGAGTCAGTGCATCAAGAGCCACCACACAGACGGATCGTGGACATTGGCTTCAAATGTCGTATTCCTCTTGTTAAGCCACTCCTGAACAACAAACAACGTCAGAAGCGTCTTACCTGGGCTAAAGAAAAACAGACCTGGTCTGTTGCTCAGTAGTCCAAAGTCCTCTTTCTTTTACAAGATATGACGAGTCCACGGATTTCATCCTTATGGGATATCGCCTCCTGGTCAGCAGGAGGAGGCAAAGAGCACCACAGCAGAGCTGTATATATAGCTCCTCCCTTCCCTCCCACCCCAGTCATTCTCTTTGCTTTTGTTAGTGATAGGAAGAGGTAAAGTGAGGTGTTAGTTTAGATTCTTCAATCAAAAGTTTATTATTTTTAAATGGTACCAGTGTGTGCTATTTTTCTCAGGGCTAGAGCTTCTGGCTTTTCAGCAATGGACTGGGGAGATTTTCATTCTTTCTACGCTCCCATATTGATTGCTGCCCTGCTGATGGTATTAGCAGATATTATCTAAGACCCTGTTTGTCCCCACAGATGTGCTGGAGGTGAGGAAAAGGAAGATCTTCATTGTGTGGGACAGCTTCATACTGCGCTCAGCATTGAGGTTATGTACAGTCATTTATTTCTGGGGAGACTGAAGTATCTCAGAACAGACTGGCACTTTCTTATTCCCTGTACAGGGAAGGGGTAATCAGTTTGCACTGGGTGAAATTGTGTGCATAGATATCCCCTTTTTATTTGGAAATTCAGCATAATCAGTGACCTAATAAAGGGTTAACCGGTGGTTAATTGTGGGCTTGACGCTGGGAGATTGTGGCATGAGCAGCAAAGTGTCCTAACTTTAACTTTTGCTAATATAATGGTTGGACAGGAGAGTGTGTTTTTATTGTGAGGGGGCACATTGGTGGTTCGAGGTATTCTTTATAAGATACCGACATGTTTATTTCCCATGCGGTTCTTCTGTAGCCGGGGACTTTAGTCGCCCCTACGATGGGCGGGGCTTAGCGTTTTGCGCGCTCAGGCGCGCATTTACTATCCGGATCCTGTCTTTGAGCAGCATGTCTCTAGGCTCCGGTGTGGCCTAAGTCAGCTTGTGTTTGCAATTATCACAAGCGATCTTAGGAGCGCCGTTCACGGAGGTCTATTCAGTGACACGTTGGGACAGGTAGGCGCCACAGCATATTTAATCTGTACAGTTACAGTAAAATCTTTTAAAGGTGTTATGGTGCTTCCCTGTTACTGCAGGTTTATTGCGAAGCAGTAAAAGCATATACGGCTTTAATTTTTGAAGAGACAGTACACCCGTTTTTCAGCAAATTTTCTAAAAGTGTTTGCTTTTTATTTTTAATTTCAGTAAAAATGGCCAATATTGCTATTGCTGTTTTTTTTGTCATGGCTGACCTTCAGGAAAGTAGATGTTCTATGTGTTTAGATGCCAATGTGGAACCCCCTATTCCTTTTTGTCCCTCATGTACTGAGAGGGCTTTACAGTTTAAAGAACAAATTTTATTTAATGCAAGTGTATCTAAGGATGTTTCTCAGCCTGATGAGACTCAGGGTATGCCGCAACTTTCTCCCCAAGCGTCACAACGTTTAACGCCCGCTCAATCGACGCCGTGTTCTTAAACTGCGTCCACCTCATTCACTCTGCAGGATATGGCTGCAGTTATGTCATCCACTCTTACAGAAGTTTTATCTAAGTTGCCAGGTTTACAAGGCAAACGCAGTAGGACAGAGGCCCATGTGGTCCCTGCGACTTCTGATGCTTTGATGGCTACCTCCAATGTACCCTCCCAGGGTTCTGAAATGGGGGGTAGGGAGGCCTTGTCTGAGGGGGAACTGTCTGACTCAGGAAGTGCATTGCCCCCGACAGATTCGGACGTCATGTCCTTCAGATTTAAGCTTGAACACCTCCGTCTTTTGCTGCGAGAGGTTTTGGTGACTCTGGACGACTGTGATTCTATTGTGGTCCCACCAGAGATATTGAGTAAGATGGACAAATACTTAGAGGTCCCTTCTTCCGATGTTTTTCCGGTTCCTAAGAGGATTTCGGAAATTATTGCAAGGGAATGGGAATGACCGGGTATCCCGTTCTCCCCTTCCCCTATTTTTAAGAAAATGTACCCTATAGCTGACACTGTTCGGGACTCTTGGCAGACGGTCCCTAAGGTGGAGGTAGCTATCTCTACCCTGTCGAAGCGTACAACTATTCCTATTGAGGACAGTTGTGCTTTCAAAGACCCCATGGATAAGAAGTTGGAGGGTCTTCTCAAAAAACTCTGTTCATCAAGGGTTTTTATTGCAACCGGCGGCCTGCATTGTAACAGTCACGACTGCGACTGCTTTTTGGTTTGACGCTCTAGAAGAGTCTCTTAGAACTGAGACCTCTTTAGAGGAAATACAGGACAGAATTAAGGCCCTTAAGCTGGCTAATTCTTTTATTACGGATGCTTCCTTTCAGATCACCAAATTAGCGGCTAAGAGTTCGGGATTCTCCATCTTAGCACGAAGAGCTTTATGGTTAAAATCTTGGTCTGCGGATGTGTCCTCCAAATCCAAGCTTTTGGCTATTCCTTTCAGGGGAAAGACCCTATTCGGACCTGACTTGAAAGAAATAATTTCTGATATTACGGGAGGTAAGGGTCATCTCCTCCCTCAAGACAAAACATCTAAGCAAAGGGGACGACAGAGTAATTTTCGTTCCTTTCGTAATTTCAATGAAGTCCCCCCTTCCTCTTCCACTAAACATGAAGGAAATTATTCACAAGTCAAGCCCACCTGGAGACCCAACCAGGCTTGGAACAAGGGTAAACAACCCAAGAAGCCCGCTGCTGCTCCCAAGACAGCATGAAGGGGTAGCCCCCGATCCGGGACTTGATTTAGTAGGGGGCAGACTTTCTCTCTTCGTCCAGGCTTGGATAAGAGACGTTCAGGATCCCTGGACACTAGAAATCGTGTCTCGAGGGTATCAGTTGGAGTTCAAAAATTCCTCCCCAAGGGGAAGGTTTCTTCTTTTACGATTGTCTGTAGACCAAATAAAAAGAGAGGCATTCTTACGTTGTGTAAAAGACTTCTCCACTATGGGAGTAATTTGTCCCACTCCAATACAGGATCAGGGGCAGGGGTTTTACTCAAATCTTTTTGTGGTTCCCAAAAAAGGGGGAATGTTCTGACCCATTTTAGATCTCAAGAGTCTAAACAAGTTTCTCAGAGTTCCATCCTTCAAGATGGAGACTATTCGGACAATTCTTCCATTGATCCAGGAGGGTCAATATATGACTACCGTGGACTTAAAGGATGCATATCTTCATATTCCTATCCACAGAGATCATCACAAGTTCCTGAGGTTTGCCTTTCTGGACAAACATTTTCAGTTTGTGGCCCTTCCTTTCGGACTGGCCACGGCACCCAGAATCTTCATAAAGGTATTAGGGTCTCTGCTGGCAGTTCTCAGGCCATGGGGCATTGCAGTGGCGCCTTATCTGGACGATATTCTGATCCAGGCGTCGTCTTATCAGCTGACAAAGTCTCATACCGACATTGTTCTATCCTTTCTAAGGACTCACGGGTGGAAGGTGAATCTAGAAAAGAGTTCACTAATTCCACAGACAAGGGTTCCTTTCCTGGGAACTCTAATCGGCTATCTATCCATGAAAATCTTTTTGACGGAAGTCAGAAAGTTAAATATTCTGAATACATGCCGATCCCTTCAGTCCAATCCTCGGCCATCAGTGGCTCAGTGCATGGAGGCAATTGGATTGATGGTGGCTGCAATGGACATCATTCCGTTTGCTCGTTTACATCTCAGACCTCTACAACTGAGCATGTTCAGACAATGGAATGGAGATTATGCAAGTTTGTCTCCTCAAATAGATCTGGATCAGGAGACAAGGTACTCTCTTCTTTGGTGGTTGTCGCCGGATCATCTGTCCCAAGGGATGTGCTTCCGCAGACCCTCATGGGTGATAGTGACAATGGACGCCAGCCTAATAGGATGGGGTGCAGTCTGGAATTCCCTGAAGGCTCAGGGTGTGTGGACTCGGTCGGAGTCTCTACTTCCCATCAATATTCTGGCGTTGAGAGCAATATTCAATGCCCTTCAGGCTTGGCCTCAGTTGGCTTCCGCCAAATTCATCCGATTTAATTCGGACAACATCACGACTGTGGCTTACATCAATCATTAGGGAGGAATAAGGAGTTCCTTAGCGATGACAGAAGTATCCAAGATAATTCGGTCGGCAGAAGCTCACTCTTGTTATCTGTCAGCAATCTACATCCCAGGAGTGGACAACTGGGAAGCGGATTTTTTGAGCAGACAGACGTTTCATCCGGGGGAATGGGAACTCCATCCAGAGGTCTTTGCCAACCTGATTCTCAGATGGGGCAGACCGGAGCTCGATCTTATGGCATCTCGTCAGAATGCCAAGCTCCCGAGATATGGATCCAGGTCCAGGGATCCTCAGGCCGAACTGATTGATGCCTTGACAGTGCCTTGGTCGTTCAACCTAGCTTATGTGTTTCCGCCGTTTGCTGTCCTTCCCCGGGTGATTGCTCGGGTCAAACAGGAGAGGGCTTCGGTGATTCTCATCGCTCCTGCGTGGCCTTGCAGGACTTGGTATGCCGATCTGGTGGACATGTCCTCTCTGCCGCCGTGGAAGCTTCCATTGAGGTAGGACCCTTCCATCATCCGAATCTAATTTCTCTGCAGCTGACTGTTTGGAGATTGAACCAGGGCCGGACTGGGTCCAAAAAGAGGCCCGGGCATTTTAGGGCAAAGAGGCCCACTCTCCCCCCCCCCCCCCCCCCCCCCCCCCCCCGTTCATAATATCTTATTTAACTGTATACCAAACAATGCAAGTATAATACTTGTTTAAGTGAGAAAAACCATTTAAAATTTCCAACACTCACACAACCTCACTATAACATTGGGCCAGCCTGGCCTGCAGTGCTAATAGGGTTGCCACCTTTTCCTAAAAAAAAAATACCTAGTATCTAAGCCTCTTAAGACTGCCCCCTTATTTCAGTTCTTTTGACAGAACTTCATTTTAGCCAATCAGTGCTTACTCCTAGGTAACTTCACGTGCGTGAGCTCAATGTTATCTGACACACATGAACTAGCGCCCTCTGGTTTTGAAAAACTGTCAAAATGCATTCACATAAGAGGTGGCATTCAAGGTCTAAGAAATTAGCATATGAGCCTACCTAGGTTTAGCTTTCGACTAAGAATACCAAGAGAACAAAGCAAAATTGGTGATAAAAGTAAATTGGAAAACTGATTAAAATTACACAACCTATTTGAATCATGAAAGTTTATTTTGGACTTGACAGTCCCTTTAACAATTGTGTATAAACTTATGTCTATTGAACAAACAATATTTTCTAAAAATGTCAAGTAGCTCCACAGAGGTCTTTGAGTTGTGGCCACTGTCTTTACGCACCCATCAGATGCCCCAAGCACACCACTGAGGACACAAGATCTTTGACACAAATTATTTCTGCTTTTTTCCCAGTGGTTGCATACAGGAATTACTTCCCTTAGTGAGATACATTGCTGTCAAGGGAAAATGTACCTTTAGAAAATAACAAGCAGTGCTGCTCAGACACCCCCCATTTTAACTGTGCTACTTACTTGGAATATTTTTCTCTAGTAAATCTTGCTATAGTTAGAATGGGGTACATTTTAATGAATATTAAGGTTATTAAATGTATAGCAACAGAAAGAAATGCAGCATATTCTAAAGTGTTTCTGTAAGCAAACAACATTAATAGTAAAATTGTTGTCTGCTTATGTTATGTTTAAATGCGGCTGTAACATCAGAACTAGCAGGCTAGCCGCATGTATTAATTCTTTTATAGTGTTTTTTCACATACTCTGTGCACTACAACAAAATGTGTTAATTTTAAAATAACAAAATTAGAATTAGTTTTATTTCAGGAAATTTAGGTTAATTAACTGCAATTTCCAGAACTTTAGCAGCTTTTTGAAATTGTTTGCTCTGTGTTTCGTTACTAGGCAGGCATTAATATATAGAAAACAACACGTTTGTAGAGATGTCTGTGAAATTAAATTTGTCTGGCAAAATCCTCAAGACATCTCTACAATTAGTAAACATGTTGTTTTCTATATATTAATGCCTGCCTAGTAACGAAACAGAGAGAGCAAACAATTTCAAAAAGCTTCTAGAGCCCTGGAAATTGTAGTTAATTAACCTAAATTTCCTGAAATAAAACTGATTCTAATTTTGTTATTTTAAGAACACATTTGTTGATGTGTTGTAGTGCACAGAGTATGGGGAAAAAACTGAGGCGGTAAAAGACAGCGCGCAAAACTGGATTCAAACAGGGAACAGGCTCAGCCCCATCCCTTCCACCTGGGCATGGAGACTTACACAACCCATTACTTTACTGGGTGGTTGATAGCTGCCCAGCCTGCCCTCTAGCCCCCCTGGCCAGCGCAGCACCTATTTACCTCCTGTCCTGTCCTCCTCTGAGCTCTGACCTCTTCTTCTTTGACAGGTCCAGCCTGGACTCCAGGCAGCAGCGCAGCAGTAGAGGTCAGGGTGCGGTTGGGGCTCAGCCCACTCTGCAGAAGAGTGAAGACTCTTTGGTTTTCGGTCTTTGCTCCGACTCCGCCTCTGGTCCCAGTCTCATGCTCCAGAGTCTTAACCTCACCCCACAAGGGGCCCCCAGCAGAGCAGAGGGCAGACCGTTCTGCCTGCACGGACCAGTCCTCCTTACTCACGCTGGCTCGCTCCTCTCTCTCTCTCAATGAGGAGGGTCAGGGTAAGAAGGGACCGGACCGCTCACCGCTCAGGCTGATGGAACAGGATCAGGTAGTTTGACACTGTCACTGTGTCTATATAGTACTACTGTGGACGTTCTGTGTGTGTCCGCCCGGTAACCACTGCCAGCCTCAGAGCTCATGCTCTCTCTCTGCCCCAGCCAACCGGCTCCGACTCCTAGTACACTCCCCTGCCTTCAGTGCCTTGCTGAAATCCAGAGTCCCACATGTCAGGACTTTAATTTAACATATGCCATGATGTTGTAATCTGTGGTCCAACTCCAACAGCCACACCGCACGGCACCAAACAAAAACTCAGACAGCCTGGCCGGGCAACATAATAAAAGCAGTCAGCGGTAAAATTGTTGGCGGGGCTAAGGTAACCGGCGGCCCACAGGGCAAATGCCCGGTATGCCCTATGGCCAGTCCGGGCCTGGATTGAACGCTTGATTTTATCTAAGCAAAGCTTCTCTGATTCGGTCATTGATACCTTGATCCAGGCATGTAAGCCTGTTACTAGAAAGATTTACCATAAGATATGGCGCAA
Organism: Bombina bombina; assembly: GCF_027579735.1. Lineage (NCBI taxonomy): Eukaryota > Metazoa > Chordata > Amphibia > Anura > Bombinatoridae > Bombina > Bombina bombina. The sequence continues at coordinate 232,722,717 of NC_069499.1, forward strand.
ATATCTTTATTGGTGCAAATCCAAGGGCTACTCATGGAGTAAGATTAGGATTCATAGGATTTTATCTTTTCTCCAAGAAGGATTGGAGAAAGGGTTATCAGCAAGTTCCTTAAAGGGACAGATTTCTGCTTTATCTATTTTGCTACACAAACGTCTGGCAGATATTCCGGATGTTCAATCTTTTTGTCAGGCTCTGACTAGAATCAGGCCTGTGTTTAGACCTATTGCTCCCCTCCTTGGAGTTTGAATTTAGTTCTTAAGGTTCTTCAAGGGGTTCCGTTTGAACCTATGCATTCCATAGATATTAAATTGTTATCTTGGAAAGTTTTATTTTTGGTTGATATTTGTTCTGCTTGCAGAGTTTCTGAGCTTTCGGCATTACAATGTGATTCTCCTTACCTTATTTTTCTTTCCGATAAGGTAGTGTTACGTGCCAAACCTGGTTTTCTTCCTAAGGTTGTTTCCAACAAAAAAATTAATCAGGAAATTATTGTTCCTTCATTGTGTCCTAATCCTTCTTCTAAGTAGCGACTGTTACATAACTGTGGTCCGTGCCCTGAACTTTTACTTACAGGCGACTAAAGAATTTCGTCAATCATCTTCATTATTGTTTTTTCTGGAAAACGTAGGGGCCAAAAAGCTACGGTTTCCTCTCTTTCTTTTTGGCTGAAGAGTATCATCTGTTTTGCATATGAGACTGCTGGACAGCAGCCTCCTGAAAGAATTACGGCTCATTCTACTAGGGCTGTGGCTTCCTCATGGGCATTTAAAAATGATGCTTCTGTTGAACAGATTTGCAAGGCTGCAACTTGGTCGTCTCTTCACACTTTTTCCAAATTTTCCAAATTTTATACTTTTGCCTCGTCCGAGGCTGTTTTTGGGAGGAAGGTTCTTCAAGCAGTGGTGCCTTCCGTTTAGTTTCCTGTCTTGTCCCTCCCTTTCATCTGTGTCCTATAGCTTTGGTATTGTATCCCATAAGTAAGGATGAAATCCGTGGACTCGTCATATCTTGTAAAAGAAAAGGAAATTTATGCTTACCTGATAAATTTATTTTCTCCAACATAGGTGTGTCCGGTCCACGGCGTCATCCTTACTTGTGGGATATTCTCTTCCCCAACAGGAAATGGCAAAGAGCCCAGCAAAGCTGGTCACATGATCCCTCCTAGGCTCCGCCTACCCCAGTCATTCTCTTTGCCGTTGTACAGGCAACATCTCCACGGAGATGGCTTAGAGTTTTTTAGTGTTTAACTGTAGTTTTTATTATTCAATCAAGAGTTTGTTATTTTGAAATAGTGCTGGTATGTACTATTTACTCAGAAACAGAAAAGAGATGAAGATTTCTGTTTGTATGAGGAAAATGATTTTAGCAACCGTAACTAAAATCCATGGCTGTTCCACACAGGACTGTTGAGAGCAATTAACTTCAGTTGGGGGAACAGTGTGCAGTCTCTTGCTGCTTGAGGTATGACACATTCTAACAAGACGATGTAATGCTGGAAGCTGTCATTTTCCCTATGGGATCCGGTAAGCCATGTTTATTACGATCGTAAATAAGGGCTTCACAAGGGCTTATTAAGACTGTAGACTTTTTCTGGGCTAAATCGATTCATTATTAACACATATTTAGCCTTGAGGAATCATTTTATCTGGGTATTTTGATATAATAATATCGGCAGGCACTGTATTAGACACCTTATTCCTTAGGGGCTTTCCCAAAGCATAAGCAGAGCCTCATTTTCGCGCCGGTGTGGCGCACTTGTTTTTGAGAGGCATGGCATGCAGTCGCATGTGAGAGGAGCTCTGATACTTAGAAAAGACTTTCTGAAGGCGTCATTTGGTATCGTATTCCCCTTTGGGCTTGGTTGGGTCTCAGCAAAGCAGATACCAGGGACTGTAAAGGGGTTAAAGTTTAAAACGGCTCCGGTTCCGTTATTTTAAGGGTTAAAGCTTCCAAATTTGGTGTGCAATACTTTTAAGGCTTTAAGACACTGTGGTGAAAATTTGATAAATTTTGAACAATTCCTTCATGTTTTTTCGCAATTGCAGTAATAAAGTGTGTTCAGTTTAAAATTTAAAGTGACAGTAACGGTTTTATTTTAAAACGTTTTTGTACTTTGTTATCAAGTTTATGCCTGTTTAACATGTCTGAACTACCAGATAGACTGTGTTCTGAATGTGGGGAAGCCAGAATTCCTATTCATTTAAATAAATGTGATTTATGTGATAATGACAATGATGCCCAAGATGATTCCTCAAGTGAGGGGAGTAAGCATGGTACTGCATCATTCCCTCCTTCGTCTACACGAGTCTTGCCCACTCAGGAGGCCCCTAGTACATCTAGCGCGCCAATACTCCTTACTATGCAACAATTAACGGCTGTAATGGATAATTCTGTCAAAAACATTTTAGCCAAAATAAACACTTGTCAGCGTAAGCGCGGCTGCTCTGTTTTAGATACTGAAGAGCATGACGACGCTGATATTAATATCTCTGAAGGGCCCCTAACCCAGTCTGATGGGGCCAGGGAGGTTTTGTCTGAGGGAGAAATTACTGATTCAGGGAACATTTCTCAACAGGCTGAACCTGATGTGATTGCATTTAAATTTAAGTTGGAACATCTCCGCATTCTGCTTAAGGAGGTATTATCCACTCTGGATGATTGTGACAAGTTGGTCATCCCAGAGAAACTATGTAAAATGGACAAGTTCCTAGAGGTGCCGGGGCTCCCAGAAGCTTTTCCTATACCCAAGCGGGTGGCGGACATTGTTAATAAAGAATGGGAGAGGCCAGGTATTCCTTTCGTCCCTCCCCCCATATTTAAAAAATTGTTTCCTATGGTCGACCCCAGAAAGGACTTATGGCAGACAGTCCCCAAGGTCGAGGGAGCGGTTTCCACTTTAAACAAACGCACCACTATACCCATAGAGGATAGTTGTGCTTTCAAAGATCCTATGGATAAAAAATTAGAAGGTTTGCTTAAAAAGATGTTTGTTCAGCAGGGTTACCTTCTACAACCAATTTCATGCATTGTCCCTGTCGCTACAGCCGCATGTTTCTGGTTCGATGAGCTGATAAAGGCGGTCGATAGTGATTCTCCTCCTTATGAGGAGATTATGGACAGAATCAATGCTCTCAAATTGGCTAATTCTTTCACCCTCGACGCCACTTTGCAATTGGCTAGGTTAGCGGCTAAGAATTCTGGGTTTGCTATTGTGGCGCGCAGAGCGCTTTGGTTGAAATCTTGGTCGGCTGATGCGTCTTCCAAGAACAAGCTACTTAACATTCCTTTCAAGGGGAAAACGCTGTTTGGCCCTGACTTGAAAGAGATTATCTCTGATATCACTGGGGGTAAGGGCCACGCCCTTCCTCAGGATCGGCCTTTCAAGGCAAAAAATAAACCTAATTTTCGTCCCTTTCGTAGAAACGGACCAGCCCAAGGTGCTACGTCCTCTAAGCAAGAGGGTAATACTTCTCAAGCCAAGCCAGCTTGGAGACCAATGCAAGGCTGGAACAAAGGAAAGCAGGCCAAGAAACCTGCCACTGCTACCAAGACTGCATGAAATGTTGGCCCCCGATCCGGGACCGGATCTGGTGGGGGGCAGACTCTCTCTCTTCGCTCAGGCTTGGGCAAGAGATGTTCTGGATCCTTGGGCGCTAGAAATAGTCTCCCAAGGTTATCTTCTGGAATTCAAGGGACTTCCCCCAAGGGGGAGGTTCCACAGGTCTCAGTTGTCTTCAGACCACATAAAAAGACAGGCATTCTTTCATTGTGTAGAAGACCTGTTAAAAATGGGAGTGATTCATCCTGTTCCATTAAGAGAACAAGGGATGGGGTTCTACTCCAATCTGTTCATAGTTCCCAAAAAAGAGGGAACGTTCAGACCAATCTTAGATCTCAAGATCTTAAACAAGTTTCTCAAGGTTCCATCGTTCAAGATGGAAACCATTCGAACTATTCTTCCTTCCATCCAGGAAGGTCAATTCATGACCACGGTGGATTTAAAGGATGCGTATCTACATATTCCTATCCACAAGGAACATCATCGGTTCCTAAGGTTCGCATTCCTGGACAAACATTACCAGTTCGTGGCGCTTCCTTTCGGATTAGCCACTGCTCCAAGGATTTTCACAAAGGTACTAGGGTCCCTTCTAGCTGTGCTAAGACCAAGGGGCATTGCTGTAGTACCTTACTTGGACGACATTTTGATTCAAGCGTCGTCCCTTCCTCAAGCAAAGGCTCACACGGACATCGTCCTGGCCTTTCTCAGATCTCAAGGATGGAAAGTGAACGTGGAAAAGAGTTCTCTATCCCCGTCAACAAGGGTTCCCTTCTTGGGAACAATTATAGACTCCTTAGAAATGAGGATTTTTCTAACAGAGGCCAGAAAAACAAAACTTCTAGACTCTTGTCGGATACTTCATTCCGTTCCTCTTCCTTCCATAGCTCAGTGCATGGAAGTGATCGGGTTGATGGTAGCGGCAATGGACATAGTTCCTTTTGCGCGCATTCATCTAAGACCATTACAACTGTGCATGCTCAGTCAGTGGAATGGGGACTATACAGACTTGTCTCCGAAGATACAAGTAAATCAGAGGACCAGAGACTCACTCCGTTGGTGGCTGTCCCTGGACAACCTGTCACAAGGGATGACATTCCGCAGACCAGAGTGGGTCATTGTCACGACCGACGCCAGTCTGATGGGCTGGGGCGCGGTCTGGGGATCCCTGAAAGCTCAGGGTCTTTGGTCTCGGGAAGAATCTCTTCTACCGATAAATATTCTGGAACTGAGAGCGATATTCAATGCTCTCAAGGCTTGGCCTCAGCTAGCGAGGGCCAAGTTCATACGGTTTCAATCAGACAACATGACAACTGTTGCGTACATCAACCATCAGGGGGGAACAAGGAGTTCCCTAGCGATGGAAGAAGTGACCAAAATCATTCTATGGGCGGAGTCTCACTCCTGCCACCTGTCTGCTATCCACATCCCAGGAGTGGAAAATTGGGAAGCGGATTTTCTGAGTCGTCAGACATTGCATCCGGGGGAGTGGGAACTCCATCCGGAAATCTTTGCCCAAGTCACTCAGCTGTGGGGCATTCCAGACATGGATCTGATGGCCTCTCGTCAGAACTTCAAAGTTCCTTGCTACGGGTCCAGATCCAGGGATCCCAAGGCGGCTCTAGTGGATGCACTAGTAGCACCTTGGACCTTCAAACTAGCTTATGTGTTCCCGCCCTTTCCTCTCATCCCCAGGCTGGTAGCCAGGATCAATCAGGAGAGGGCGTCGGTGATCTTGATAGCTCCTGCGTGGCCACGCAGGACTTGGTATGCAGATCTGGTGAATATGTCATCGGCTCCACCTTGGAAGCTACCTTTGAGACGAGACCTTCTTGTTCAGGGTCCGTTCGAACATCCGAATCTGGTTTCACTCCAGCTGACTGCTTGGAGATTGAACGCTTGATTTTATCGAAGCGAGGGTTCTCAGATTCTGTTATCGATACTCTTGTTCAGGCCAGAAAGCCTGTAACTAGAAAGATTTACCACAAGATTTGGAAAAAATATATCTGTTGGTGTGAATCTAAAGGATTCCCTTGGGACAAGGTTAAGATTCCTAGGATCCTATCCTTCCTTCAAGAAGGATTGGAAAAAGGATTATCTGCAAGTTCCCTGAAGGGACAGATTTCTGCCTTGTCGGTGTTACTTCACAAAAAACTGGCTGCTGTGCCAGATGTTCAAGCTTTTGTTCAGGCTCTGGTTAGAATTAAGCCTGTTTACAAACCTTTGACTCCTCCTTGGAGTCTCAATTTAGTTCTTTCAGTTCTTCAGGGGGTTCCGTTTGAACCCTTGCATTCCGTTGATATTAAATTATTATCTTGGAAAGTTTTGTTTTTAGTTGCAATTTCTTCTGCCAGAAGAGTTTCAGAATTATCTGCTCTGCAGTGTTCTCCTCCTTATCTGGTGTTCCATGCAGATAAGGTGGTTTTACGTACTAAACCTGGTTTTCTTCCAAAAGTTGTTTCTAACAAAAACATTAACCAGGAGATTATCGTACCTTCTCTGTGTCCGAAACCAGTTTCAAAGAAGGAACGTTTGTTGCACAATTTGGATGTTGTTCGCGCTCTAAAATTCTATTTAGATGCTACAAAGGATTTTAGACAAACATCTTCCTTGTTTGTCGTTTATTCCGGTAAAAGGAGAGGTCAAAAAGCAACTTCTACCTCTCTCTCTTTTTGGATTAAAAGCATCATCAGATTGGCTTACGAGACTGCCGGACGGCAGCCTCCCGAAAGAATCACAGCTCATTCCACTAGGGCTGTGGCTTCCACATGGGCCTTCAAGAACGAGGCTTCTGTTGATCAGATATGTAGGGCAGCGACTTGGTCTTCACTGCACACTTTTACCAAATTTTACAAGTTTGATACTTTTGCTTCTTCTGAGGCTATTTTTGGGAGAAAGGTTTTGCAAGCCGTGGTGCCTTCCATTTAGGTGACCTGATTTGCTCCCTCCCTTCATCCGTGTCCTAAAGCTTTGGTATTGGTTCCCACAAGTAAGGATGACGCCGTGGACCGGACACACCTATGTTGGAGAAAACAGAATTTATGTTTACCAGATAAATTACTTTCTCCAACGGTGTGTCCGGTCCACGGCCCGCCCTGGTTTTTTAATCAGGTCTGATAATTTATTTTCTTTAACTACAGTCACCACGGTACCATATGGTTTCTCCTATGCAAATATTCCTCCTTAACGTCGGTCGAATGACTGGGGTAGGCGGAGCCTAGGAGGGATCATGTGACCAGCTTTGCTGGGCTCTTTGCCATTTCCTGTTGGGGAAGAGAATATCCCACAAGTAAGGATGACGCCGTGGACCGGACACACCGTTGGAGAAAGTAATTTATCAGGTAAACATAAATTCTGTTTCTTTTACGATATGACAAGTCCACGGCCCACCCTGTCATTTTCTAAGACAGGTCTTTATTTTTGTTAAACTTCAGTCACCTCTGCACCTTGGCTTTTCCTTTCTTTTCCTAACTTAGGTCGAATGACTTGAGTGGGAGGGAAGGGAGGAGCTATATATACAGCTCTGCTGTGGTGCTCTTTGCCTCCTCCTGCTGACCAGGAGGCGATATCCCATAAGTAAGGATGAAATCCGTGGACTCGTCATATCGTAAAATAAATTTATCAGGTAAGCATAAATTTCCTTTTTCTGATGAGAGCAAATTTTGCATCTCATTTGGAAACCAAGGACCCAAAGTATGGAGGAAGAATGGAGAGGCACACACGGCAAGATGCTTGAAGTCCAGTGTGAAGTTTCCACAGTCTGTGTTGATTTGGGGAGCCATGTCATCTGCTGGTGTTGGTCCACTGTGCTTCATTAAGTCCAGGGTCAACGCAGCCGTCTACCAGGAGATTTTAGAGCACTTCATGCTTCCTTCCGCAGACGAGCTCTATGGGGATGCTGATTTCATTTTCCAGCAGGCACCTGCCCACACTGCCAAAAGCACCAAAACCTGGTTCAATGACCGTGGGATTACTGTGCTTGATTGGCCAGCAAACTCGCCTGACCTGAACCCCATAGAGAATCTATGGGGCATTGCCAAGAGAAAGATGAGACATGAGACCGAACAATGCAGAAGAGCTGAAGGCCACTATTGAAGCATCCTGGTCTTCCATAACACCTCAGCAGTGCCACAGGCTGATAGCTTCCATGCCACATCGCAATGAGGCAGTAATTGCTGCAAAAGGTATGCATGCTTATACTTTTCAGAGGTCCGATATTGTTCTATGTACAATCCTTGTTTTATTGATTGCATGTAATAATCTAATTTTCTGAGATTGTGGATTTGGGGTTTTCATGAGCTGTAAGCCATAATCATTCACAATTATGACAAATCACGGCTTGAACTATCTTGCTTTGCATGTAATGAGTCTATCTCGTATATTAGTTTCACCTTTTAAGTTGCATTAGTGAAATAAAATAACTTGCACGATATTCTAATTTTTCGAGTTTCACCTCTGTGTGTTTGTGTGTGTATATATATTTATATATATATATATATGTGTGTGTGTGTGTATGTATATATATATATATCCTCTTTTTGTTGTGCTCACTAAATCTTTATACAGATATCCAATGAATAAAAAAATTTTTATTTCATGTAATTGGCAAGAGTCTATGAGCTAGTGATGTATGGTATATACAATCCTACCAGGAGGGGCAAAGTTTCCCAAACCTCAAAATGCCTATAAATACACCCCTCAGCACACCCACAATTCAGTTTTACAAACTTTGCCTTCTATTGAGGTGGTGAAGTAAGTTTGTGCTTGATTTCTATGATTTCTTCTATGCTAAGCTTTTTGAAGCCCAATTCCTCTCAGAGTACAGTGTTTGTCAGAGGGTTGTGAAGAGAGTATCACCTATTGATTTTTATGGTTTTCCTCGCGGGAAATCCTTTTCAAAGGTTCTTTATCGGTCGTAGGGATCCATCTCCTACCTCCCTTTTCAGATCGACGATATACTCTTATATACCATTACCGCTGCTGATACTTTTTCAGTACTGGTTTGGCTATCTGCTATATGTCAGTGTAGAGGTGGGTAGAGCTAGCGTGTATATATATATATATATATATACCCCTATATAAATCCAGAAAATATAGATGTGCAATATATATATATAAAAACCCCCCACAAAATATGTCTTCATAAATGCAAAAAAGAAATATATCTGAGTAGTCTTATTTAAAAATAATATTGCGTTTAGTCTTTTTAGAAAAATGATATATGTCCGTCTTTTAGACCTGGTCTACCCTGGTATATGGTACAGAACTTTAAGTGATTGATACGTTGGTTTAAATTAGATACAGGTACCTGCACGCCACTCACTCTCCGTTAGGCGTTTTATAGGATGGTAGAATGGATTGTCTCTCATACACAGTGACTCCAATCGCTATGATTATCTGTCTGTTGTGATGATGATTCCTCAGTTTTAAATTCAATTCTGAGGTCTTAGAATCCCACTCCCGCGGTGTAGACTGTAGAAATATTCAGTTGTCAAGATAGCGAAGTGCTTTCACTACTCACATGTGCCGTTGGCGTCTGACGTCACTAAGTATACAAACAATCAGCTGGCTGTATACGTCAATCTTTCATCTGCAGTTTTAGTCTTCATATATAGGATGCTAGAAACTCCAAAAATTGGGAGTAAGGCTCCTCTGTAGTAGGGTGGTTGTATAGATGCTTTCAGACAGCTTCAGCTTGTTAGTTATCTGCTATATGTGGATGGGTGTCTTTCGGTAAGTATGTATCATTATTTAAGACACACTCAGCTATGGTTTGGCGCTTTATGTATTTATATAACGTTTTAAATATATGTATTTTACTTATATTTGCCATGAGTCAGGTCTATGTATATTTCCTTTTGCAGACTGTCAGTTTCAGTTTGGGAAGCATGTTTAGAAAGTTATTTGTCTTACCTGGGGTATAGTCCTTTTTTTCAAATTGACAGTTTTTTCTTTTAATTTTGTGGGCAAAATTAGGCTCGCGAGGGCGCAAAATGCTGTCAATTATTGCGCCATTCTTGGCGCGAGAATTTTTTCGGCGCGAAGGTACATCTTTGACGCGCAAGTTAGTCATTTCTGGCGTCTTAGTTGATTCCAGGTTTCCTTGCTCGAGGTTACGTCTGTTATGATGCGAGTTGCGTCATTTCCGGATGTTGTTGGCGGCAAACTTGATGCCAAAAAAATTTGTTTATTTTTCACCCCACTTGCTATATGCCTCTTGCCTTCTATATGCTCAGAGGGCTATGCTGTCTGCATTTTTCCCCATTCCTGAAACTGCCATATAAGAAAATTGTAAATTTTGTTTTAATGTCGTTTTTTCTTTTACATTTTGCAAGATGTTTTAATTTGATCCTGTCTCGGAAGCAACTGTTGGAACCCTGCTGCCTGATCAGTTCTACCAAAGCTAAGTGTATCTGTTGTAAGTTAGCTGAGATTATATATCCAGCTGTAGTATGTAACAGTTCTCATAAGCTTTTGCACGCAGAAAATGTTTCCATCAGTACTAGTACAGTTTCTCTTGTTCCTTCAACATCTAATGTACATGATATCCCTGTTGATATGTAAAATTATATTGCTGATGCAATACAGAAGGCTTTGTCTGCTGTTCCGCCTTATAATCTTCTAAGGTCTTTTAAAACTTCTCATAAATTGGATGACATTTCTAATGACCGACAACATACTGAAATATCCTCCTTTGATGAGGATCTCTCTGATTGAGAAGATCCTACCTCAGAGGTTGACACTGACAAATATTCTTATCTTTTCAAGATTGCGTATATTCGTTCCTTGTTGAAAGAAGTGTTGGTTACTTTGGATATTGAGGAGTCTAGTCCTGTTGATATCAAAAGTAGTAAACGTCTAAATTCTGTTTATAAACCTCTGATGTGATTGCTAAGGAATGGATTAAGCCTGGTTCTTCTTTCATTCCTTCTTCTAGGTTTAAAAGGTTGTACCATTTGCCAGCTAGATTAGAGTTTTGGGGAAAAGTCCCAAAAGTTGGGCTATTTCTACTCTTGCCAAACGTACTACTATTCCTATGGAAGACAGTACTTCTTTTAAATTTCCTTTAGATAGGAAACTTGAATATTATCTGAGGAAAGCTTATTAATATTCTGGCTATCTTCTCAGGCCTGCCATTGCTATGGCTGATGCTGCGGCAGATCCTGATTTGTCTAGCATTGTTGGTTTGCTTCAACATGCTAATCATTTTATCTGTGATGCTATTTTTGAAATGATCAAAATTGATGTTAAATCTATGTCTTTAGCTATTTTAGCTAGAAGAGCTTTATGGCTCAAATCTTGGAATGCTGACATGGTATCTAAGTCTAGATTACTATCAGGTTTGGCCTCTGTTAAAGAGAGAACCATTCATTTGTTTTCAGACGGACAATATAACAACTGTGGTATATGTCAATCATCAGGGTGGGACTCACAGTCCCCTAGCTATGCAAGAAGTATTTTGGATACTTTCTTGGGCAGAATCCATCTCTTGTCTAATTTCTGCGGTGCATTTCCCAGGTGTAGACAATTGGGAAGCTGATTATCTCAGCCGTCAGACCTTGCATCCGGGGTAGTGGTCACTCCATCCAGATGTATTTTGTCAGATTGTACAGATGTGGGTCTTCCAAAAATAGATCTGATGGCTTCCCTTCTAAACAGGAAACTTCCCAGGTACCTTTCTAGGTCCAGGGATCCTCAGGCAAAGATGACGGATGCTTTAGCAGTTCCTTGGTTTTACCAACCTGCTTATATCTTTCTGTCTCTAATTCTTCTTCCAATAGTGATCTCCAAGATCATTATGGAACAATCGTATGTGTTTCTGATAGCACCAGCGTGGCCTAACAGGTTTTGGTATGCGGATCTTGTTTGGATGTCTAGTTTCCAGGCTTGGCCACTTCCTCTAAGAACAGACTTTCTGTCTCAAGGGTGGTTTTTCCATCAGGATCTCAAATCGTTAAATTTGAAGGTATGGAAATTGAACGCTTAGTGCTTAGTCATAGAGGTTTCTCTGACTCAGTGATTAATACTATGTTGCAGGCTCGTAAGTCTGTTTCAAGAAAGATTTATTATCGAGTTTGGAAGACCTATATTTCATGGTGTTCTCATAAATTCTCCTGGCATTCTTTTAGAATTCCTAGAATTTTACAGTTTCTTCAGGATGGTTTGGATAACGGTTTGTCTGCAAGTACTTTGAAGGGACAAATCTCTGCTCTTTCTGTTTTATTTCATAGAAAGATTGCTAAGATTCCTGATATTCACTGTTTTGTTCAGGCATTGGTTCATATCAATCTCTCCTCCTTGGAGTCTTAATTTGGTTTTGAAGAATTTGCAGGCTCCTCCTTTGAGCCTATGCATTCTTTGGATATTAAACTACTTTCTTGGAAAGTGTTGTTTCTTTTGGCTATCTCTTCAACTAGAAGAGTTTCCTAATTGTCTGCTCTCTCTTGTGAGTCTCCTTTTCTGATTTTCCATCAGGATAAGGCTGTCTTGCGGACTTCGTTTAAATTCCTTCCTAAGGTTGTGAATTCTAACAACATTAGTAGGGAAATTGTTGTTCCTTCCTTGTGTCCTAATCCCAAGAATGCTCTTGAAAGATATTTGCATTCTTTGGCTGTTGTAAGAGCTTTGAAATATTATGTTGAAGCTACTAAAGATTTCAGGAAAACTTCTAGTCTATTTGTTGTCTTCTCTGGTTCTAGGAAAGGTCACAAAGCTTCTGTCTTTTCTTTGGCATCTTGGTTAAAGCTTTTGATTCATAAAGCTTATTTGGAGGCGGGGCAGTCCCCACCTCAGAGGATCACAGCTCATTCTTCTAGATCAGTCTCCACTTCTTGGGCTTTTAAGAATGAAGCTTCAGTTGATCAGATTTGCAAAGCAGCAACTTGGTTTTCTTTGCATACATTTACTAAATTTTACCATTTTGATGTATTTGCTTCTTCTGAAGCAGTCTTTGGTAGAAAAGTTCTTCACGCAGCTTTTTCAGTTTGATTCTTCTGCTAATGTTTTAAAATTTTTTCTTTTAATTTATGAGAAACTTTATTTCTTCTGTTATGTGTGATCAGTCCACGGGTCATCATTACTTCTGGGATATAACTCCTCCCCAACAGGAAATGCAAGAGGATTCACCCAGCAGAGCTGCATATAGCTCCTCCCCTCTACGTCAGTCCCAGTCATTCTCTTGCACCCAACGACTAGATAGGATGTGTGAGAGGACTATGGTGATTATACTTAGTTTTTATGACTTCAATCAAAAGTTTGTTATTTTAAAATAGCACCGGAGCGTGTTATTACTTCTCTGGCAGAGTTTGAGGAAGAATCTGTCAGAGTTTTTTACTATGATTTTAACCGGAGTAGTTAAGATCATATTGCTGTTCTCGGCCATCTGAGGGAGGTAAAGGCTTCAGATCAGGGGACAGCGGGCAGAGGAATCTGCATTGAGGTATGTAGCAGTTTTTATTTTCTGAATGGAATTGATGAGAAAATCCTGCCATACCGTTAAAATGACATGTATGTATACACTTCAGTATTCTGGGGATGGTATTTCACTGGAACTACTCTGTTAAAGGTCACTAATCCTTTTTAATAACTATTTATCATGTTAAACGTTTTTGCTGGAATGTAGAATCGTTTACATTGCTGAGGTACTGTGTGAATAAATATTTGGGCATTATTTTCCACTTGGCAGTTTTTTTGCTTTATTTGTGACAGTTTCGTTTCTCTTCACTGCTGTGTGGGAGAGGGAGGGGCCGTTTTGGCGCTCTTTGCTACGCATCAAAAAATACCAGTCAGTTACTTTTATTTTTCCTGCATGATCCGGTTCATCTCTGATAGATCTCAGGAGTCTTCAAACTTCTTTGAAGGGAGGTAAATTCTCTCAGCAGAGCTGTGAGAATTCTTATAGTGACTGTGAATAAAAACGTTGCTTTGTATTTTTTATGTCAAATTTAATTATTGTTATTTTACTAATGGGAACAAACCTTTGCTAAAAGTTTTGTTGTTTTAAAGTTTGATGCTATAACTGTTTTTCAGTTCACTATTTCAACTGTCATTTAATCGTTAGTACCTCTTTGAGGCACAGTACGTTTTTTGCTAAAAAAGATTATAACCAAGTTGTAAGTTTTTTGCTAGTGTGTTAAACATGTCTGACTCAGAGGAAGATATCTGTGTCATTTGTTCCAATGCCAAGGTGGAGCCCAATAGAAATTTATGTACTAACTGTATTGATGCTACTTTAAATAAAAGTCAATCTGTACAATGTGAACAAATTTCACCAAACAGCGAGGGGAGAGTTATGCCGACTAACTCGCCTCACGCGGCAGTACCGGCATCTCCCGCCCGGGAGGTGCGTGATATTTTGGCGCCTAGTACATCTGGGCGGCCATTACAGATAACATTACAAGATATGGCTACTGTTATGACTGAAGTTTTGTCTAAATTACCAGAACTAAGAGGCAAGCGTGATCACTCTGGGGTGAGAACAGAGTGCGCTGACAATGCTAGGGCCATGTCTGATACTGCGTCACAGCTCGCAGAGCATGAGGACGGAGAGCTTCATTCTGTGGGTGACGGTTCTGATCCAAACAGATTGGACTCAGATATTTCAAATTTTAAATTTAAATTGGAGAACCTCCGTGTATTACTAGGGGAGGTCTTAGCAGCTCTCAACGATTGTAACACCGTTGCAATACCAGAGAAACTGTGTAGGTTGGATAAATACTTTGCGGTACCGGCGAGTACTGACGTTTTTCCTATACCTAAGAGACTAACTGAAATTGTTACTAAGGAGTGGGATAGACCCGGTGTGCCGTTCTCACCCCCTCCAATATTTAGAAAGATGTTTCCAATAGACGCCACCACTCGGGACTTATGGCAAACGGTCCCCAAGGTGGAGGGAGCAGTTTCTACTTTAGCTAAGCGTACCACTATCCCGGTGGAGGATAGCTGTGCTTTCTCAGATCCAATGGATAAAAAATTAGAGGGTTACCTTAAGAAAATGTTTGTTCAACAAGGTTTTATATTACAACCCCTTGCATGTATCGCGCCGATTACGGCTGCGGCAGCATTTTGGATTGAGTCGCTTGAAGAGAACCTTAGTTCATCTACGCTAGACGACATTACGGACAGGCTTAGAGTCCTTAAACTAGCTAATTCCTTCATTTCGGAGGCCGTAGTACATTTAACCAAACTTACGGCTAAGAACTCAGGATTCGCCATACAGGCACGTAGGGCGCTGTGGCTAAAATCCTGGTCAGCTGATGTTACTTCTAAGTCCAAATTACTTAATATACCTTTCAAGGGGCAGTCTTTATTTGGGCCCGGTTTGAAAGAGATTATCGCTGACATTACAGGAGGTAAGGGCCACGCCCTACCTCAAGACAAAGCCAAAGCTAAGGCTAGACAGTCTAATTTTCGTCCCTTTCGGAACTTTAAAACAGGAGCAGCATCAACCTCCACTGCACCAAAACAGGAAGGAGCTGTTGCTCGTTACAGGCAAGGCTGGAAGCCTAACCAGTCCTGGAACAAAAGCAAGCAGGCCAGGAAACCTGCTGCTGCCCCAAAGACAGCATGAACCGAGAGCCCCCGATCCGGGACCGGATCTAGTGGGGGGCAGACTCTCTCTCTTCGCCCAGGCCTGGGCAAGAGATGTTCAGGATCCCTGGGCTCTAGAGATCATATCGCAGGGATACCTTCTAGACTTCAAATTATCTCCCCCAAGAGGGAGATTTCATCTGTCAAGGTTGTCAACAAACCAGATAAAGAAAGAAGCGTTTCTACGCTGCGTACAAGATCTGTTATTAATGGGAGTGATCCATCCGGTTCCGCGGTCGGAACAAGGACAAGGGTTCTACTCAAACCTGTTTGTGGTTCCCAAAAAAGAGGGAACTTTCAGGCCAATCTTAGATTTAAAGACTCTAAACAAATTCCTAAGAGTTCCATCGTTCAAAATGGAAACTATTCGGACAATCTTACCCATGATCCAAGAGGGTCAGTACATGACCACAGTGGATTTAAAGGATGCTTACCTTCACATACCGATCCACAAAGATCATCACCGGTATCTAAGGTTTGCCTTCTTAGACAGGCACTACCAGTTTGTAGCTCTTCCATTCGGATTGGCTACGGCTCCAAGAATCTTCACAAAGGTTCTGGGTGCCCTTCTAGCGGTACTAAGACCGCGAGGGATTTCGGTAGCTCCGTACCTAGACGACATTCTAATTCAAGCTTCAAGCTTTCAAACTGCCAAGTCTCATACAGAGTTAGTTCTGGCATTTCTAAGGTCGCATGGATGGAAAGTGAACGAAAAGAAGAGTTCTCTCTTTCCTCTCACAAGAGTTCCATTCTTGGGGACTCTTATAGATTCTGTAGAAATGAAGATTTACCTGACAGAAGACAGGTTAACAAAGCTTCAAAATGCATGCCGCGTCCTTCATTCCATTCAACACCCGTCAGTAGCTCAATGCATGGAGGTGATCGGCTTAATGGTAGCGGCAATGGACATAGTACCTTTTGCACGCCTACACCTCAGACCGCTGCAATTATGCATGCTAAGTCAGTGGAATGGGGATTACTCAGATTTGTCCCCTACTCTGAATCTGAATCAAGAGACCAGAAATTCTCTTCTATGGTGGCTTTATCGGCCACACCTGTCCAGGGGGATGCCATTCAGCAGGCCAGACTGGACAATTGTAACAACAGACGCCAGCCTACTAGGTTGGGGCGCTGTCTGGAATTCTCTGAAGGCTCAGGGACTATGGAATCAGGAGGAGAGTCTCCTTCCAATAAACATTCTGGAATTGAGAGCAGTCCTCAATGCCCTTCTGGCTTGGCCCCAGTTAACAACTCGGGGGTTCATCAGGTTTCAGTCGGACAACATCACGACTGTAGCTTACATCAACCATCAGGGAGGGACAAGAAGCTCCCTAGCAATGATGGAAGTATCAAAGATAATTCGCTGGGCAGAGTCTCACTCTTGCCACCTGTCAGCAATCCACATCCCGGGAGTGGAGAACTGGGAGGCGGATTTCTTGAGTCGCCAGACTTTTCATCCGGGGGAGTGGGAACTTCATCCGGAGGTCTTTGCCCAAATACTTCGACGTTGGGGCAAACCAGAGATAGATCTCATGGCGTCTCGCCAGAACGCCAAACTTCCTCGCTACGGGTCCAGATCCAGGGATCCGGGAGCAGTTCTGATAGATGCTTTGACAGCACCTTGGAACTTCAGGATGGCTTATGTGTTTCCACCCTTCCCGCTGCTTCCTCGATTGATTGCCAAAATCAAACAGGAGAGAGCATCAGTAATTCTAATAGCACCTGCATGGCCACGCAGGACTTGGTATGCAGATCTAGTGGACATGTCATCCTGTCCGCCTTGGTCTCTACCTCTAAGACAGGACCTTCTGATACAGGGTCCATTCAAACATCAAAATCTAACTTCTCTGAAGCTGACTGCTTGGAAATTGAACGCTTGATTTTATCAAAACGTGGTTTTTCTGAGTCGGTTATTGATACCCTAATTCAGGCTAGGAAGCCTGTTACCAGAAGGATTTACCATAAAATATGGCGGAAATACCTATACTGGTGCGAATCCAAAGGTTACTCCTGGAGTAAGGTTAGGATCGCTAGGATACTGTCTTTTCTACAAGAAGGTTTAGAAAAGGGTTTATCAGCTAGTTCATTAAAGGGACAGATTTCAGCTCTGTCCATCTTGTTACACAGACGTCTGTCAGAAAATCCAGACGTCCAGTCCTTTTGTCAGGCTTTAGCTAGGATCAAGCCTGTGTTTAAAGCTGTTGCTCCACCATGGAGTTTAAACTTAGTTCTTAACGTTTTACAGGGTGTTCCGTTTGAACCCCTTCATTCCATTGATATAAAAATGTTATCTTGGAAAGTTCTGTTTTTAATGGCTATTTCCTCGGCTCGAAGAGTCTCTGAGTTATCAGCCTTACATTGTGATTCCCCTTATCTGATTTTTCACTCAGACAAGGTAGTTCTGCGTACTAAACCTGGGTTCTTACCTAAGGTAGTCACTAACAGGAACATCAATCAAGAGATTGTTGTCCCATCCTTGTGTCCAAATCCTTCTTCAAAGAAGGAACGTCTTTTACACAATCTGGATGTAGTTCGTGCCCTCAAGTTCTACTTGCAGGCAACTAAAGATTTTCGCCAAACTTCTTCCTTGTTTGTCGTTTACTCTGGACAGAGGAGAGGTCAAAAAGCTTCTGCTACCTCTCTCTCTTTTTGGCTTCGTAGCATAATACGTTTAGCCTATGAGACTGCTGGACAGCAGCCTCCTGAAAGAATTACAGCTCACTCCACTAGAGCTGTGGCTTCCACTTGGGCCTTTAAGAATGAGGCCTCTGTTGAACAGATTTGCAAGGCTGCAACTTGGTCTTCACTTCATACTTTTTCCAAATTTTACAAATTTGACACTTTTGCTTCTTCGGAGGCTATTTTTGGGAGAAAGGTTCTTCAGGCAGTGGTTCCTTCTGTATAATGAGCCTGCCTTTCCCTCCCGTCATCCGTGTACTTTTGCTTTGGTATTGGTATCCCAGAAGTAATGATGACCCGTGGACTGATCACACATAACAGAAGAAAACATAATTTATGCTTACCTGATAAATTCCTTTCTTCTGTTGTGTGATCAGTCCACGGCCCGCCCTGTTTTTAAGGCAGGTAAATATCTTTTAAATTATACTCCAGTCACCACTTCACCCTTGGTTACTCCTTTCTCGTTGATTCTTGGTCGAATGACGTAGAGGGGAGGAGCTATATGCAGCTCTGCTGGGTGAATCCTCTTGCATTTCCTGTTGGGGAGGAGTTATATCCCAGAAGTAATGATGACCCGTGGACTGATCACACAACAGAAGAAAGGAATTTATCAGGTAAGCATAAATTATGTTTTTTTGTGGTTTTAATTTTTTCAGCGGCTGTTTTTATTTTATCCCTCCCTTTCTAGTGACTCTTCTGTGGACTTCCATATCTTTGGTATTTCTATCCCATACGTCACTAGCTCATGGACTCTTGCCAATTACATGAAAGAAAACATAATTTATGTAAAAACTTACCTGATAAATTTCTTTCATATTGGCAAGAGTCCATGAGACCCACCCTTTTTCTGATGGTTATGATTTTTTGTATAAAAGCACAATTATATTTCTCCAACATAGGTGTGTCCGGTCCACGGCGTCATCCTTACTTGTGGGATATTCTCTTCCCCAACAGGAAATGGCAAAGAGCCCAGCAAAGCTGGTCACATGATCCCTCCTAGGCTCCGCCTACCCCAGTCATTCTCTTTGCCGTTGTACAGGCAACATCTCCACGGAGATGGCTTAGAGTTTTTTAGTGTTTAACTGTAGTTTTTATTATTCAATCAAGAGTTTGTTATTTTGAAATAGTGCTGGTATGTACTATTTACTCAGAAACAGAAAAGAGATGAAGATTTCTGTTTGTATGAGGAAAATGATTTTAGCAACCGTCACTAAAATCCATGGCTGTTCCACACAGGACTGTTGAGAGCAATTAACTTCAGTTGGGGGAACAGTGTGCAGTCTCTTGCTGCTTGAGGTATGACACATTCTAACAAGACGATGTAATGCTGGAAGCTGTCATTTTCCCTATGGGATCCGGTAAGCCATGTTTATTACGATCGTAAATAAGGGCTTCACAAGGGCTTATTAAGACTGTAGACTTTATTTGGGCTAAATCGATTCATTATTAACATATATTTAGCCTTGAGGAATCATTTTATCTGGGTATTTTGATATATTGATATCGGCAGGCACTGTATTAGACACCTTATTCTTTAGGGGCTTTCCCAAAGCATAAGCAGAGCCTCATTTTCGCGCCGGTGTTGCGCACTTGTTTTTGAGAGGCATGGCATGCAGTCGCATGTGAGAGGAGCTCTGATACTTAGAAAGGACTTTCTGAAGGCGTCATTTGGTATCGTATTCCCCTCTGGGCTTGGTTGGGTCTCAGCAAAGCAGATACCAGGGACTGTAAAGGGGTTAAAGTTCAAAACGGCTCCGGTTCCGTTATTTTATGGGTTAAAGCTTCCAAATTTGGTGTGCAATACTTTTAAGGCTTTAAGACACTGTGGTGAAAATTTGGTGAATTTTGAACAATTCCTTCATGTTTTTTCGCAATTGCAGTAATAAAGTGTGTTCAGTTTAAAATTTAAAGTGACAGTAACGGTTTTATTTTAAAACGTTTTTTGTACTTTGTTATCAAGTTTATGCCTGTTTAACATGTCTGAACTACCAGATAGACTGTGTTCTGAATGTGGGGAAGCCAGAATTCCTATTCATTTAAATAAATGTGATTTATGTGAAAATGACAATGATGCCCAAGATGATTCCTCAAGTGAGGGGAGTAAGCATGGTACTGCATCATTCCCTCCTTCGTCTACACGAGTCTTGCCCACTCAGGAGGCCCCTAGTACATCTAGCGCGCCAATACTCCTTACTATGCAACAATTAACGGCTGTAATGGATAATTCTGTCAAAAACATTTTAGCCAAAATGAACACTTATCAGCGTAAGCGCGGCTGCTCTGTTTTAGATACTGAAGAGCATGACGACGCTGATAATAATATTTCTGAAGGGCCCCTAACCCAGTCTGATGGGGCCAGGGAGGTTTTGTCTGAGGGAGAAATTACTGATTCAGGGAACATTTCTCAACAGGCTGAACCTGATGTGATTGCATTTAAATTTAAGTTGGAACATCTCCGCATTCTGCTTAAGGAGGTATTATCCACTCTGGATGATTGTGACAAGTTGGTCATCCCAGAGAAACTATGTAAAATGGACAAGTTCCTAGAGGTGCCGGGGCTCCCAGAAGCTTTTCCTATACCCAAGCGGGTGGCGGACATTGTTAATAAAGAATGGGAAAGGCCCGGTATTCCTTTCGTCCCTCCCCCCATATTTAAAAAATTGTTTCCTATGGTCGACCCCAGAAAGGACTTATGGCAGACAGTCCCCAAGGTCGAGGGAGCGGTTTCCACTTTAAACAAACGCACCACTATACCCATAGAGGATAGTTGTGCTTTCAAAGATCCTATGGATAAAAAATTAGAGGTTTGCTTAAAAAGATGTTTGTTCAGCAAGGTTACCTTCTACAACCTATTTCATGCATTGTCCCTGTCGCTACAGCCGCATGTTTCTGGTTTGATGATCTGATAAAGGCGGTCGATAGTGATTCTCCTCCTTTGGAGGAGATTATGGACAGAATCAATGCTCTCAAATTGGCTAATTCTTTCACCCTAGACGCCACTTTGCAATTGGCTAGGTTAGCGGCTAAGAATTCTGGGTTTGCTATTGTGGCGCGCAGAGCGCTTTGGTTGAAATCTTGGTCGGCTGATGCGTCTTCCAAGAACAAGCTACTTAACATTCCTTTCAAGGGGAAAACGCTGTTTGGCCCTGACTTGAAAGAGATTATCTCTGATATCACTGGGGGTAAGGGCCACGCCCTTCCTCAGGATCGGCCTTTCAAGGCCAAAAATAAACCTAATTTTCGTCCCTTTCGTAGAAACGGACCAGCCCAAGGTGCTACGTCCTCTAAGCAAGAGGGTAATACTTCTCAAGCCAAGCCAGCTTGGAGACCAATGCAAGGCTGGAACAAGGGAAAGCAGGCCAAGAAACCTGCCACTGCTACCAAGACAGCATGAAATGTTGGCCCCCGATCCGGGACCGGATCTGGTGGGGGGCAGACTCTCTCTCTTCGCTCAGGCTTGGGCAAGAGATGTTCTGGATCCTTGGGCGCTAGAAATAGTCTCCCAAGGTTATCTTCTGGAATTCAAGGGACTTCCCCCAAGGGGGAGGTTCCACAGGTCTCAGTTGTCTTCAGACCACATAAAAAGACAGGCATTCTTACATTGTGTAGAAGACCTGTTAAAAATGGGAGTGATTCATCCTGTTCCATTAAGAGAACAAGGGATGGGGTTCTACTCCAATCTGTTCATAGTTCCCAAAAAAGAGGGAACGTTCAGACCAATCTTAGATCTCAAGATCTTAAACAAGTTTCTCAAGGTTCCATCGTTCAAGATGGAAACCATTCGAACTATTCTTCCTTCCATCCAGGAAGGTCAATTCATGACCACGGTGGATTTAAAGGATGCGTATCTACATATTCCTATCCACAAGGAACATCATCGGTTCCTAAGGTTCGCATTCCTGGACAAACATTACCAGTTCGTGGCGCTTACTTTCGGATTGGCCACTGCTCCAAGGATTTTCACAAAGGTACTAGGGTCCCTTCTAGCTGTGCTAAGACCAAGGGGCATTGCTGTAGTACCTTACTTGGACGACATTCTGATTCAAGCGTCGTCCCTTCTTCAAGCAAAGGCTCACACGGACATTGTCCTGGCCTTTCTCAGATCTCACGGATGGAAAGTGAACGTGGAAAAGAGTTCTCTATCCCCGTCAACAAGGGTTCCCTTCTTGGGAACAATAATAGACTCCTTAGAAATGAGGATTTTTCTGACAGAGGCCAGAAAAACAAAACTTCTAGACTCTTGTCGGATACTTCATTCCGTTCCTCTTCCTTCCATAGCTCAGTGCATGGAAGTGATCGGGTTGATGGTAGCGGCAATGGACATAGTTCCTTTTGCGCGCATTCATCTAAGACCATTACAACTGTGCATGCTCAGTCAGTGGAATGGGGACTATACAGACTTGTCTCCGAAGATACAAGTAAATCAGAGGACCAGAGATTCACTCCGTTGGTGGCTGTCCCTGGACAACCTGTCACAAGGGATGACATTCCGCAGACCAGAGTGGGTCATTGTCACGATCGACGCCAGTCTGATGGGCTGGGGCGCGGTCTGGGGATCCCTGAAAGCTCAGGGTCTTTGGTCTCGGGAAGAATCTCTTCTACAGATAAACATTCTGGAACTGAGAGCGATATTCAATGCTCTCAAGGCTTGGCCTCAGCTAGCGAGGGCCAAGTTCATACGGTTTCAATCAGACAACATGACAACTGTTGCGTACATCAACCATCAGGGGGGAACAAGGAGTTCCCTAGCGATGGAAGAAGTGACCAAAATCATTCTATGGGCGGAGTCTCACTCCTGCCACCTGTCTGCTATCCACATCCCAGGAGTGGAAAATTGGGAAGCGGACTTTCTGAGTCGTCAGACATTGCATCCGGGGGAGTGGGAACTCCATCCGGAAATCTTTGCCCAAGTCACTCAGCTGTGGGGCATTCCAGACATGGATCTGATGGCCTCTCGTCAGAACTTCAAGGTTCCTTGCTACGGGTCCAGATCCAGGGATCCCAAGGCGGCTCTAGTGGATGCACTAGTAGCACCTTGGACCTTCAAACTAGCTTATGTGTTCCCGCCGTTTCCTCTCATCCCCAGGCTGGTAGCCAGGATCAATCAGGAGAGGGCGTCGGTGATCTTGATAGCTCCTGCGTGGCCACGCAGGACTTGGTATGCAGATCTGGTGAATATGTCATCGGCTCCACCTTGGAAGCTACCTTTGAGACGAGACCTTCTTGTTCAGGGTCCGTTCGAACATCCGAATCTGGTTTCACTCCAGCTGACTGCTTGGAGATTGAACGCTTGATTTTATCGAAGCGAGGGTTCTCAGATTCTGTTATCGATACTCTTGTTCAGGCCAGAAAGCCTGTAACTAGAAAGATTTACCACAAAATTTGGAAAAAATATATCTGTTGGTGTGAATCTAAAGGATTCCCTTGGGACATTTCTGCCTTGTCGGTGTTACTTCACAAAAAACTGGCTGCTGTGCCAGATGTTCAAGCCTTTGTTCAGGCTCTGGTTAGAATTAAGCCTGTTTACAAACCTTTGACTCCTCCTTGGAGTCTCAATTTAGTTCTTTCAGTTCTTCAGGGGGTTCCGTTTGAACCCTTGCATTCCGTTGATATTAAGTTATTATCTTGGAAAGTTTTGTTTTTAGTTGCAATTTCTTCTGCCAGAAGAGTTTCAGAATTATCTGCTCTGCAGTGTTCTCCTCCTTATCTGGTGTTTCATGCAGATAAGGTGGTTTTACGTACTAAACCTGGTTTTCTTCCAAAAGTTGTTTCTAACAAAAACATTAACCAGGAGATTATCGTACCTTCTCTGTGTCCGAAACCAGTTTCAAAGAAGGAACGTCTGTTGCACAATTTGGATGTTGTTCGCGCTCTAAAATTCTATTTAGATGCTACAAAGGATTTTAGACAAACATCTTCCTTGTTTGTTGTTTATTCCGGTAAAAGGAGAGGTCAAAAAGCAACTTCTACCTCTCTCTCTTTTTGGATTAAAAGCATCATCAGATTGGCTTACGAGACTGCCGGACGGCAGCCTCCCGAAAGAATCACAGCTCATTCCACTAGGGCTGTGGCTTCCACATGGGCCTTCAAGAACGAGGCTTCTGTTGATCAGATATGTAGGGCAGCGACTTGGTCTTCACTGCACACTTTTACCAAATTTTACAAGTTTGATACTTTTGCTTCTTCTGAGGCTATTTTTGGGAGAAAGGTTTTGCAAGCCGTGGTGCCTTCCATTTAGGTGACCTGATTTGCTCCCTCCCTTCATCCGTGTCCTAAAGCTTTGGTATTGGTTCCCACAAGTAAGGATGACGCCGTGGACCGGACACACCTATGTTGGAGAAAACAGAATTTATGTTTACCTGATAAATTACTTTCTCCAACGGTGTGTCCGGTCCACGGCCCGCCCTGGTTTTTTTTTAATCAGGTCTGATAATTTATTTTCTTTAACTACAGTCACCACGGTACCATATGGTTTCTCCTATGCAAATATTCCTCCTTAACGTCGGTCGAATGACTGGGGTAGGCGGAGCCTAGGAGGGATCATGTGACCAGCTTTGCTGGGCTCTTTGCCATTTCCTGTTGGGGAAGAGAATATCCCACAAGTAAGGATGACGCCGTGGACCGGACACACCGTTGGAGAAAGTAATTTATCAGGTAAACATAAATTCTGTTTTCCAGTTCCTCTTTTTGTATGCTTTTTTACTCCCTTTTTCTTATCACCCCACTTCTTGGCTATTCGTTAAACTGAATTGTGGGTGTGGTGAGGGGTGTATTTATAGGCATTTTGAGGTTTGGGAAACTTTGACCCTCCTGGTAGGATTGTATATACCATACATCACTAGCTCATGGACTCTTGCCAATATGAAATAAATGAATTTATCAGGTAAGTTCTTACATAAATTATGTGTTTTTGTTTTTTTTGTTCTTCAAAGTAAACCAATTGTTTCTCTTGATTACTTATCCATTATAAATGAGTGATACATGGCTTGCATATGTCCATTAATTAAATACATATATTGAATAGTTGTCTACTTTATCAGTAAGAGAAGCTGCATTTTCATCTGCTAACTGGTTATTGTGCTGCTGCTATTGTAGGTGATACATGACTGTCGCCGGATGGCTGATTTTCTGTCCCACCAGTATAGGGTTGCCCTCAACAATGTGTTTGACACTCAGGTTGGTAACTTCATAGTGTGTGTGTATAAGTGTATTTCTGGTTGCTTGAGAGTCACTATTAAAAATAGCTCTAACTAGTTCTATAACCCAGATTCCCAGAACGTCTCAATCTCTTGCTGAAAACAATGTGTTTATTCAGGATATACACTTGTATTTTATCCTGAATAAACGCATTGTTTTCAGCAATAGATTGAGCCGTTCTGGGAATTTGTGATTGAGCATCTTTGTGGATCCTCCCACTGGTCTGCCTTGCCAGTCGGTAGTGTCACTCCTGGTCCGGAAGTAAAGTACTCGTTCTACAGAGGGATACATGACAGAGGGATACTGTACCAAGAAGTTAAAGCCGCTGTGAAATAGCCCGTCCTGATTGCCAAGCTGATGTTTTCTAATGAGTGTGATGAAGGGTTAGTGTAGCAGATAAGTGTCTATTGCTCTGTTTACCGCAGCTCCTGTTGTTTAAAGGGATCCGGACGGTTTCTTTAGCACATTTATGCTCTGCATGTTTCCTTTTTTCTTTTTTAAGACACGATGAGTCCACGGATCATCTTAATTACTAATGGGATATTCACCTCCTGGTCAGCAGGAGGAGGCAAAGAGCACCACAGCAGAGCTGTTAAATAGCTCCTCCCTCCCCTCCCACTCCAGTCATTCTCTTTGCCTACGTTAGTGATAGGATGAGGTAAAGTGAGGTGTAAGATTAGATTCTTCAATCAAGAGTTTATTATTTTTAAAGTGGTGCCAGAGTGTGCTGCTTTGTTCTAGGGTGTAGCCTTAGTCCATATCAGTCTCTTCAGTAGAGCTTTTGGTGACTTTAGAGCAATGGGAACTTGTGGGACATAATTCTCACTGCGCCTCCCGTATATTTGTGCTGCCCTAATCCTGATGGCTTAAGCAAGATTACTCAGGCTTTATCTTTCTCCACAGGGCTATGGGAGGGAGAGGACCTCCTAAACCTGCTGAGCTGCCCTGCTGTTGGGCAGAATACAAAGGTAAGTGCTAACTTTTTTTATTCTGGGTCTGAAGAAACAAGGAGGATTCAGGACCAGTGTTCCCTCTAAGAACAGTTTTGTGTGCAGCCCAGCAGTGAAACAGTTAACAAGAGAACCATACCTTGCCATCTGCATTGTGCAGTGTTTGCTAATTGCAGGGTGTGGTTACCTTATTAACTGTTTCACTGCTGGGCCGCACACAAAACTGGCCTTAGAGGGAACACTGTTCAGGACAGAGGAAATATAGCACTTTACTGGGACATGTATCTCCTATATATGTATGTTAAGGAGGATTCTGTGACAGCATGGTAATGGCAGGCACTTGGGCTGAGGAGAGTTGCTTTTCTGGGGGCATTTGAACCGGACTGGATTCAATAGGGTTTAGGGAATATGTCCAATAGACAGAGAGGGCTAATCTGTTTGATGTATAGGTTTTGACATGTAATTCACTCTTATACCTTCATCGGTATTACTATTGCACCAGGTTCACAAAGAAGGGCTCAGTTAGCTCCCGGTAGTCGGTCTCTAAGAATAATTATGGCGACCGGGAGAGCGTGTATGGTTACGCCCACGAAGGGCATAGTTATGTTTGGAGCCGTTTTTTCTCAGTGGTGTGCAATTGCATTCTCTAGAATTTACTATTCTGACCTGTGTGTTTTCACGCCCACGATGGGCGGAGCTATGTTTGGGGCCAACTAGGCTGCACTAGCTTTATCGGAAGGTAGAGTGGTGTTTGCTTGTTAACGCAGTAAACTTCTCTTCTGTGGGTCTGGATAGCGCTACAACTGCGCTCCGGATCTGTTTTGTGACATGAAGTTCTAAGGGGGAACGAGCATTAGGGCACCTCGGCAAGATTTCACGGAGGTTAAGTCGGTTCTCAATATTGCGTGCTAATCTAAGCATTTTTTCTGCACAAAAATAAAAAGTTTGTGTTTTAAAATCTATGGTATTTTGTCAATCTTTATTAAAGAATTTCAGTTTTTTATTTGTGTAATCCATCCTTTGTGTTTTAGGATGAAACAAGTGTACACAAAAATTAGTTACTTTTTGAATTTAAAGAGACAGTAACGTTTTTTATGTGTCAAATTTTAATAAAAAATTTCCCTCTTACTGAACTTTCTCCTTATAAGGCTTTTTTGCTGTTTGGGAGTCTCTTGACTATGGTCAATTTATGCCACATTTTTTCCTATAGTGTCCCACTAAATGTTATGGCCCACATGCAGTGCTCTGCGCATCCTATATATCTCCACTTGGAGTTACTTGACATTTCATACATTATAGGTTTTACCACAAAGTAGAAAACATTACTTTAGGATTTATTCTCAATCATTTCTGTCTGGACAGTTAGCTCAGCATGCTAAGGCGCTATGGCTGAGCTCGGTAGTAACCCAAGGGTTACAGGTTTAATCCCCGGGGTTGTCCACCCAGCTTCTCATCCTCCTCCTTTTGGGTGCTTAGCGGCGCTTTACAAGTACACAATACATACATACATACATACAGTACTTGTAATGTCTGATTATTTATCATATTGATTGATTCAGTAGTTACTATCCCGAATGCCTCTTCCTTGTTTCCTGAAGGGAAGATACTTCTGGAATAACTGGGAGAGAATTCTCAGAATCAGATGGAATAATATCTTTATTTGATTCTGAGGTTGTTTTCTCCAACATTGGTGTGTCCGGTCCACGGCGTCATCCTTACTTGGGGGAATATCTCTTCCCCAACAGGAAATGGCAAAGAGTCCCAGCAAAGCTGGCCATATAGTCCCTCCTAGGCTCCGCCCACCCCAGTCATTCTCTTTGCCGTTGCACAGGCAACATCTCCACGGAGATGGTTAAGAGTATGTGGTGTTTAGTTGTAGTTTTTTTATTCTACTATCAAGAGTTTGTTATTTTAAAATAGTGCTGGTATGTACTATTTACTCTGAAACAGAAAAAGATGAAGAATTCTGTTTGTGAGAGGAAGATGATTTTAGCAGACAGTAACTAAAATCGTTTGCTGTTTCCACATAGGACTGTTGAGATGAAGTAACTTCAGTTGGGGGAAACAGTTAGCAGACTTTTCTGCTTAAGGTATGACTAGCCATATTTCTAACAAGACTGTGTAATGCTGGAAGGCTGTCATTTCCCCTCATGGGGACCGGTAAGCCATTTTCTTAGTCTCAAACAGAATAAAGGGCTTAATATGGGCTATAAAACTGGTAGACACTTTTATGGGCAAAATCGATTGCTTTATTTGGGCATTTTATACATGTTTATGCTGGTAATTCACACTTATAAACTTGGGGAACGTTTTTTAACGCCAGGCACTGTGTTAGACACCTTTTCCAGTCAGGAAGGGCCTTCCCAGTTGTAGGCTGAGCCTCATTTTCGCGCCATTACTGCGCAGTTACTTTTGAGAGCAAGACATGCAGATGCATGTGTGAGGATCTGAAAGTAGTTGGAAAAGTTCCTAGAAGGCTTCATTTGGTATCGTATTCCCCCCTGGGTTTGGTAAAGTCGCAGCAAAGGCTGTAGCTGGGACTGTAGAGGGGTTAAAACTGTAACCGTCTCCGGTTTCGTTATTTTAAGGGTTAAAGCTCTGAAAATTGGTGTGCAATACTTTGAATGCTTTAAGACACAGTGGTGAAAATTTGGTAAATTTTGAACAATTCCTTCATATTTTTTCACATATTCAGTAATAAAGTGTGCTCTGTTTAAAATTTAAAGAGACAGTAACGGTTTTGTTTTAAAACGTTTTTTCTCCAACATAGGTGTGTCCGGTCCACGGCGTCATCCTTACTTGTGGGATATTCTCCTCCCCAACAGGAAATGGCAAAGAGCCCAGCAAAGCTGGTCACATGATCCCTCCTAGGCTCCACCTACCCCAGTCATTCTCTTTGCCGTTGTACAGGCAACATCTCCACGGAGATGGCTTAGAGTTTTTTTAGTGTTTAACTGTAGTTTTTATTATTCAATCAAGAGTTTGTTATTTTGAAATAGTGCTGGTATGTACTATTTACTCAGAAACAGAAAAGAGATGAAGATTTCTGTTTGTATGAGGAAAATGATTTTAGCAACCGTAACTAAAATCCATGGCTGTTCCACACAGGACTGTTGAGAGCAATTAACTTCAGTTGGGGGAACAGTGTGCAGTCTCTTGCTGCTTGAGGTATGACACATTCTAACAAGACGATGTAATGCTGGAAGCTGTCATTTTCCCTATGGGATCCGGTAAGCCATGTTTATTACGATGGTAAATAAGGGCTTCACAAGGGCTTATTAAGACTGTAGACTTTTCTGGGCTAAATCGATTCATTATTAACACATATTTAGCCTTGAGGAATCATTTTATCTGGGTATATTGATATTATAATATCGGCAGGCACTGTATTAGACACCTTATTTCTTAGGGGCTTTCCCAAAGCATAAGCAGAGCCTCATTTTCGCGCCGGTGTGGCGCACTTGTTTTTGAGAGGCATGGCATGCAGTCGCATGTGAGAGGAGCTCTGATACTTAGAAAAGACTTTCTGAAGGCGTCATTTGGTATCGTATTCCCCTTTGGGTTTGGTTGGGTCTCAGCAAAGCAGATACCAGGGACTGTGAAGGGGTTAAAGTGTTAAAACGGCTCCGGTTCCGTTATTTTAAGGGTTAAAGCTTCCAAATTTGGTGTGCAATACTTTTAAGGCTTTAAGACACTGTGGTGAAAATTTGGTGAATTTTGTACAATTCCTTCATGTTTTTTCGCAATTGCAGTAATAAAGTGTGTTCAGTTTAAAATTTAAAGTGACAGTAACGGTTTTATTTTAAAACGTTTTTTGTACTTTATTATCAAGTTTATGCCTGTTTAACATGTCTGAACTACCAGATAGACTGTGTTCTGAATGTGGGGAAGCCAGAATTCCTGTTCATTTAAATAAATGTGATTTATGTGATAATGACAATGATGCCCAAGATGATTCCTCAAGTGAGGGGAGTAAGCATGGTACTGCATCATTCCCTCCTTCGTCTACACGAGTCTTGCCCACTCAGGAGGCCCCTAGTACATCTAGCGCGCCAATACTCCTTACTATGCAACAATTAACGGCTGTAATGGATAATTCTGTCAAAAACATTTTAGCCAAAATGAACCCTTGTCAGCGTAAGCGTGGCTGCTCTGTTTTAGTTACTGAAGAGCATGACGACGCTGATATTAATATCTCTGAAGGGCCCCTAACCCAATCTGAGGGGGCCAGGGAGGTTTTGTCTGAGGGAGAAATTACTGATTCAGGGAACATTTCTCAACAGGCTGAACCTGATGTAATTGCATTTAAATTTAAGTTGGAACATCTCCGCATTCTGCTTAAGGAGGTATTATCCACTCTGGATGATTGTGAAAAGTTGGTCATCCCAGAGAAACTATGTAAAATGGACAAGTTCCTAGAGGTGCCGGGGCTCCCAGAAGCTTTTCCTATACCCAAGCGGGTGGCGGACATTGTTAATAAAGAATGGGAAAGGCCCGGTATTCCTTTCGTCCCTCCCCCCATATTTAAAAAATTGTTTCCTATGGTCGACCCCAGAAAGGACTTATGGCAGACAGTCCCCAAGGTCGAGGGAGCGGTTTCTACTTTAAACAAACGCACCACTATACCCATAGAGGATAGTTGTGCTTTCAAAGATCCTATGGATAAAAAATTAGAAGGTTTGCTTAAAAAGATGTTTGTTCAGCAGGGTTACCTTCTACAACCAATTTCATGCATTGTCCCTGTCACTACAGCCGCATGTTTCTGGTTTGATGAGCTGATAAAGGCGCTCGATAGTGATTCTCCTCCTTATGAGGAGATTATGGACAGAATCAATGCTCTCAAATTGGCTAATTCTTTCACCCTAGACGCCACTTTGCAATTGGCTAGGTTAGCGGCTAAGAATTCTGGGTTTGCTATTGTGGCGCGCAGAGCGCTTTGGTTGAAATCTTGGTCGGCTGATGCGTCTTCCAAGAACAAGCTACTAAACATTCCTTTCAAGGGGAAAACGCTGTTTGGCCCTGACTTGAAAGAGATTATCTCTGATATCACTGGGGGTAAGGGCCACGCCCTTCCTCAGGATCGGCCTTTCAAGGCGAAAAATAGACCTAATTTTCGTCCCTTTCGTAAAAACGGACCAGCCCAAAGTGCTACGTCCTCTAAGCAAGAGGGTAATACTTCTCAAGCCAAGCCAGCTTGGAGACCAATGCAAGGCTGGAACAAGGGAAAGCAGACCAAGAAACCTGCCACTGCTACCAAGACAGCATGAAATATTGGCCCCCGATCCGGGACCGGATCTGGTGGGGGGCAGACTCTCTCTCTTCGCTCAGGCTTGGGCAAGAGATGTTCTGGATCCTTGGGCGCTAGAAATAGTCTCCCAGGGTTATCTTCTGGAATTCAAGGGACTTCCCCCAAGGGGGAGGTTCCACAGGTCTCAGTTGTCTTCAGACCACATAAAAAGACAGGCGTTCTTACATTGTGTAGAAGACCTGTTAAAAATGGGAGTGATTCATCCTGTTCCACTAAGAGAACAAGGGATGGGGTTCTACTCCAATCTGTTCATAGTTCCCAAAAAAGAGGGAACGTTCAGACCAATCTTAGATCTCAAGATCTTAAACAAGTTTCTCAAGGTTCCATCGTTCAAGATGGAAACCATTCGAACTATTCTTCCTTCCATCCAGGAAGGTCAATTCATGACCACGGTGGATGTAAAGGATGCGTATCTACATATTCCTATCCACAAGGAACATCATCGGTTCCTAAGGTTCGCATTCCTGGACAAACATTACCAGTTCGTGGTACTAGGGTCCCTTCTAGCGGTGCTAAGACCAAGGGGCATTGCAGTAGTACCTTACCTGGACGACATTCTGATTCAAGCGTCGTCCCTTCCTCAAGCAAAGGCTCACACGGACATCGTCCTGGCCTTTCTCAGATCTCACGGCTGGAAAGTGAACGTGGAAAAGAGTTCTCTATCCCCGTCAACAAGGGTTCCCTTCTTGGGAACAATTATAGACTCCTTAGAAATGAGGATCTTTCTAACAGAGGCCAGAAAAACAAAACTTCTAGACTCTTGTCGGATACTTCATTCCGTTCCTCTTCCTTCCATAGCTCAGTGCATGGAAGTGATCGGGTTGATGGTAGCGGCAATGGACATAGTTCCTTTTGCGCGCATTCATCTAAGACCATTACAACTGTGCATGCTCAGTCAGTGGAATGGGGACTATACAGACTTGTCTCCGAAGATACAAGTAAATCAGAGGACCAGAGACTCACTCCGTTGGTGGCTGTCCCTGGACAATCTGTCACAAGGGATGACGTTCCGCAGACCAGAGTGGGTCATTGTCACGACCGACGCCAGTCTGATGGGCTGGGGCGCGGTCTGGGGATCCCTGAAAGCTCAGGGTCTTTGGTCTCGGGAAGAATCTCTTCTACCGATAAATATTCTGGAGCTGAGAGCGATATTCAATGCTCTCAAGGCTTGGCCTCAGCTAGCGAGGACCAAGTTCATACGGTTTCAATCAGACAACATGACGACTGTTGCGTACATCAACCATCAGGGGGGAACAAGGAGTTCCCTAGCGATGGAAGAAGTGACCAAAATCATTCTATGGGCGGAGTCTCACTCCTGCCACCTGTCTGCTATCCACATCCCAGGAGTGGAAAATTGGGAAGCGGATTTTCTGAGTCGTCAGACATTGCATCCGGGGGAGTGGGAACTCCATCCGGAAATCTTTGCCCAAGTCACCCAGCGGTGGGGCATTCCAGACATGGATCTAATGGCCTCTCGTCAGAACTGCAAAGTTCCTTGCTACGGGTCCAGATCCAGGGATCCCAAGGCGGCTCTAGTGGATGCACTAGTAGCACCTTGGACCTTCAAACTAGCTTATGTGTTCCCGCCGTTTCCTCTCATCCCCAGGCTGGTAGCCAGGATCAATCAGGAGAGGGCGTCGGTGATCTTGATAGCTCCTGCGTGGCCACGCAGGACTTGGTATGCAGATCTGGTGAATATGTCATCGGCTCCACCTTGGAAGCTACCTTTGAGACGAGACCTTCTTGTTCAGGGTCCGTTCGAACATCCGAATCTGGTTTCACTCCAGCTGACTGCTTGGAGATTGAACGCTTGATTCTATCGAAGCGAGGATTCTCAGATTCTGTTATTGATACTCTTGTTCAGGCCAGAAAGCCTGTAACTAGAAAGATTTACCACAAGATTTGGAAAAAATATATCTGTTGGTGTGAATCTAAAGGATTCCCTTGGGACAAGGTTAAGATTCCTAAGATTTTATCCTTCCTTCAAGACGGATTAGAAAAAGGATTATCTGCAAGTTCCCTGAAGGGACAGATTTCTGCCTTGTCTGTGTTACTTCACAAAAAGCTGGCAGCTGTGCCAGATGTTCAAGCTTTTGTTCAGGCTCTGGTTAGAATTAAGCCTGTTTACAAACCTTTGACTCCTCCTTGGAGTCTCAATTTAGTTCTTTCAGTTCTTCAGGGGGTTCCGTTTGAACCCTTACATTCCGTTGATATTAAGTTATTATCTTGGAAAGTTTTGTTTTTAGTTGCAATTTCTTCTGCTAGAAGAGTTTCAGAATTATCTGCTCTGCAGTGTTCTCCTCCTTATCTGGTGTTCCATGCAGATAAGGTGGTTTTACGTACTAAACCTGGTTTTCTTCCAAAAGTTGTTTCTAACAAAAACATTAACCAGGAGATTATCGTACCTTCTCTGTGTCCGAAACCAGTTTCAAAGAAGGAACGTTTGTTGCACAATTTGGATGTTGTTCGCGCTCTAAAATTCTATTTAGATGCTACAAAGGATTTTAGACAAACATCTTCCTTGTTTGTTGTTTATTCCGGTAAAAGGAGAGGTCAAAAAGCAACTTCTACCTCTCTCTCTTTTTGGATTAAAAGCATCATCAGATTGGCTTACGAGTCTGCCGGACGGCAGCCTCCCGAAAGAATCACAGCTCATTCCACTAGGGCTGTGGCTTCCACATGGGCCTTCAAGAACGAGGCTTCTGTTGATCAGATATGTAGGGCAGCGACTTGGTCTTCACTGCACACTTTTACCAAATTTTACAAGTTTGATACTTTTGCTTCTTCTGAGGCTATTTTTGGGAGAAAGGTTTTGCAAGCCGTGGTGCCTTCCATTTAGGTGACCTGATTTGCTCCCTCCCTTCATCCGTGTCCTAAAGCTTTGGTATTGGTTCCCACAAGTAAGGATGACGCCGTGGACCGGACACACCTATGTTGGAGAAAACAGAATTTATGTTTACCTGATAAATTACTTTCTCCAACGGTGTGTCCGGTCCACGGCCCGCCCTGGTTTTTTTTTTTTTTTAATCAGGTCTGATATTTTATTTTCTTTAACTACAGTCACCACGGTACCATATGGTTTCTCCTATGCAAATATTCCTCCTTAACGTCGGTCGAATGACTGGGGTAGGTGGAGCCTAGGAGGGATCATGTGACCAGCTTTGCTGGGCTCTTTGCCATTTCCTGTTGGGGAGGAGAATATCCCACAAGTAAGGATGACGCCGTGGACCGGACACACCGTTGGAGAAAGTAATTTATCAGGTAAACATAAATTCTGTTTTTGTGCTTTATCGACAAGTTTAAGCCTGTTTAACATGTCTGTACCTTCAGATAAGCTATATTCTATATGTATGAAAGTCAATGTGTCTCCCCCTTCAAAATTGTGTGATAATTGTGCCATAGCGTCCAAACAAAGTAAGGACAGTACTGCCACAGATAATGAAGTTGCCCAAGATGATTCATCAGATGAAGGGAGTAGACATGGTTCTACATCATCTCCTTCTGTGTCTATACCAGTTTTGCCCACGCAGGAGGCCCCTAGTACTTCTAGCGCGCCAATGCTTATTACTATGCAACAATTGACGGCAGTAATGGATAACTCCATAGCAAATATTTTATCCAAAATGCCTGCATATCAGAGAAAACGCGATTGCTCTGTTTTAAACACTGAAGAGCAAGAGGGTGCTGATGATAATTGCTCTGTCATACCCTCACACCAATCTGAAGGGGCCATGAGGGAGGTTTTGTCAGATGGGGAAATTTCAGATTCAGGAAAAATTTCTCAACAGGCTGAACCTGATGTTGTGACATTTAAATTATAGCATCTCCGCGCACTGCTGTTATCTACTCTGGATGATTGTGACAACCTGGTCATTCCAGAAAAATTATGTAAGATAGACAAGTTCCTAGAGGTTCCGGTGCACCCTGACGCTTTTCCTATACCCAAGCGGGTGGCGGACATAGTGAATAAGGAGTGGGAGAAGCCCGGCATACCTTTTGTCCCCCCTCCTATATTTAAGAAATTATTTCCTATGGTCGACCCCAGAAAGGACTTATGGCAGACAGTCCCTAAGGTCGAGGGGGCAGTTTCTACTCTAAACAAGCGCACTACTATTCCTATCGAGGATAATTGTGCTTTCAAAGATCCTATGGATAAAAAATTGGAGGGTTTGCTTAAAAAGATTTTTGTACAGCAAGGTTACCTTCTGCAACCCATTTCGTGCATTGTCACTACAGCAGCGTGGTTCTGGTTCGAGGAACTAGAAAAGTCGCTCAGTAGAGAGACTCCATATGAGGAGGTTATGGACAGAGTTCACACACTTAAGTTGGCTAACTCTTTTATTTTAGATGCCGCTTTGCAATTAGCTAGATTAGCGGCGAAAAATTCAGGGTTTGCAATTGTGGCGCGCAGAGCGCTTTGGCTAAAGTCTTGGTCAGCGGATGTATCATCCAAGACAAAATTGCTTAATATCCCCTTCAAGGGTAAAACTCTCTTTGGGCCAGAATTGAAAGAGATTATCTCAGACATCACTGGGGGAAAGGGCCACGCCCTCCCACAAGATAGGCCTTTCAAAGCCAAGAATAGGTCTAATTTTCATTCCTTCTCGTTCGTTCGTAATTTCAGGAACGGACCGGCCTCTAATTCTGCATCCTCTAAGCAAGAGGGTAATGCTTCACAGACCAAACCAGCCTGGAAACCGATGCAAGGCTGGAACAAGGGTAAGCAAGCCAAGAAACCTGCTGCTGCTAACAAAACAGCATGAAGGAGTAGCCCCCGATCCGGGACCGGATCTAGTGGGGGGCAGACTCTCTCTCTTTGCTCAGGCTTGGGCAAGAGATGTTCAGGATCCCTGGACGCTAGAAATAGTTTCTCAGGGTTATCTTCTGGAATTCAAGGAACTACCCCCAAGGGGAAGGTTTCACATATCTCACTTATCCTCAAACCAAATAAAGAGACAGGCATTCTTACATTGTGTAGGAGACCTGTTAAAGATGGGAGTGATACACCCAGTTCCAATGGCGGAACAAGGAATGGGATTTTACTCAAATCTGTTCGTAGTTCCCAAAAAAGAGGGAACCTTCAGACCAATTCTGGATTTAAAAATCCTAAACAAATTTCTCAGAGTACCATCGTTCAAAATGGAAACCATTCGAACGATTCTACCTACAATCCAGGAAGGTCAATTTATGACTACCGTGGATCTAAAGGATGTGTACCTACATATTCCTATCCACAAAGAACATCATCAGTTCCTAAGGTTCGCCTTTCTGGACAAACATTACCAGTTTGTGGCCCTCCCATTCGGGTTAGCCACTGCTCCAAGGATTTTCACAAAGGTACTCGGTTCCCTTCTAGCGGTTCTAAGACCGAGGGGCATTGCAGTAGTACCATACCTGGACGACATTCTAATACAAGCGTCGTCCCTTTCAAAGGCAAAGGCTCATACAGACATCGTTCTGGCCTTTCTCAGATCTCACTGATGGAAGGTGAACATAGAAAAAAGTTCTCTGTCTCCGTCGACAAGAGTTCCCTTCTTGGGAACAATAATAGATTCTTTAGAAATGAGGATTTTTCTGACAGATGTCAGAAAGTCAAAACTTCTAAGCGCTTGTCAAGTTCTTCATTCAGTTCCACGTCCTTCCATAGCTCAGGTCATGGAAGTAGTAGGGTTGATGGTTGCAGCAATGGACATAGTTCCTTTTGCGCTAATTCATCTAAGACCATTACAACTGTGCATGCTGAAACAGTGGAATGGGGACTATACAGACTTGTCTCCAGTGATTCAAGTAGATCAGAAGACCAGAGATTCACTCCGTTGGTGGCTAACCCTGGATCACCTATCCCAGGGAATGAGCTTCCGCAGACCAGAGTGGGTCATCGTCACGACCGACGCCAGTCTAGTGGGCTGGGGCGCGGTCTGGGAATCCCTGAAAGCTCAGGGACTATGGTCTCGGGAAGAGTCTCTTCTCCCGATAAACATTCTGGAACTAAGAGCGATATTCAATGCTCTCAGGGCTTGGCCTCAGCTAGCAAAGGCCAGATTCATAAGATTTTAATCAGACAACATGACGACTGTTGCTTATATCAATCATCAGGGGGGAACAAGGAGTTCCCTGGCGATGAAAGAAGTGACCAAAATAATACAATGGGCGGAGGATCACTCCTGTCACCTATCTGCGATCCATATTCCAGGAGTGGAAAACTGGGAGGCGGATTATCTGAGTCGTCAGACTTTCCATCCAGGGGAGTGGGAACTCCACCCGGAGATATTTGCCCAGTTGACCCAATTATGGGGCATTCCAGACATTGATCTGATGGCGTCTCGTCAGAACTTCAAGGTTCCTTGCTACGGGTCCAGGGATCCCAAGGCGACTCTAGTGGATGCACTAGTAGCGCCTTGGACCTTCAACCTAGCTTATGTGTTTCCACCGTTTCCTCTCATTCCCAGGCTGGTAGCCAGGATCAAGCAGGAGAGGGCCTCGGTGATCTTGATAGCTCCTGCATGGCCACGCAGGACTTGGTATGCAGACCTGGTGAATATGTCATCGGCTCCACCATGGAAGCTACCTTTGAGACAGGACCTTCTTGTACAGGGTCCATTCGAACATCCAAATATGGTCTCCCTCCAGCTGACGGCTTGGAGATTGAACGCTTGATTCTATCAAAGCGTGGGTTTTCAGATTCTGTGATAGATACTCTGGTTCAAGCCAGAAAACCGGTAACTAGAAAAATTTACCATAAAATATGGAAAATATATATCTGCTGGTGTGAATCCAAGGGATTCCCATGGAATAAGATAAAGATTCCTAAGATCCTTTCCTTTCTACAAGAAGGTTTGGATAAAGGATTATCTGTGAGTTCTCTGAAGGGACAGATTTCTGCCTTATCTGTCTTACTACACAAACGACTGGCAGCTGTGCCAGATGTTCAAGCATTTGTTCAGGCTCTGGTTAGGATCAAGCCTGTTTACAGACCTTTGACTCCTCCCTGGAGTCTAAATCTAGTTCTTTCAGTTCTCCAAGGGGTTCCGTTTGAACCTTTACATTCCATAGATATTAAGTTGTTATCTTGGAAAGTTTTGTTTTTGATTGCTATTTCTTCTGCTAGAAGAGTTTCAGAGTTATCTGCTCTGCAGTGTACTCCGCCCTATCTGGTGTTCCATTCAGATAAGGTTGTTTTGCGTACTAAGCCTGGTTTTCTTCCAAAGGTTGTTTCAAACAAAAATATTAACCAGGAGATAGTTGTACCTTCTTTGTGTCCGAATCCAGTTTCAAAGAAGGAACGTTTGCTACACAATTTAGATGTAGTCCGTGCTCTAAAATTCTACTTAGAAGCTACAAAAGAGTTCAGACAAACATCTTCTCTGTTTGTCGTCTATTCTGGTAAAAGGAGAGGTCAAAAAGCAACTTCTACCTCTCTTTCCTTTTGGCTTAAAAGCATCATCCGATTGGCTTATGAGACTGCCGGACGGCAGCCTCCTGAAAGAATCACAGCTCACTCCACTAGGGCTGTGGCTTCCACATGGGCCTTCAAGAACGAGGCTTCTGTTGATCAGATATGTAAGGCAGCGACTTGGTCTTCACTGCACACTTTTGCCAAATTTTACAAATTTGATACTTTTGCTTCTTCGGAGGCTATTTTTGGGAGAAAGGTTTTGCAAGCCGTGGTGCCTTCCGTTTAGGTAACCTGATTTGCTCCCTCCCTTCATCCGTGTCCTAAAGCTTTGGTATTGGTTCCCACAAGTAAGGATGACGCCGTGGACCGGACACACCAATGTTGGAGAAAACAGAATTTATGCTTACCTGATAAATTACTTTCTCCAACGGTGTGTCCGGTCCACTGCCCGCCCTGTTTTTTTAATCAGGTTTGATGAATTATTTTCTCTAACTACAGTCACCACGGCACCCTATGGTTTCTCCTATTTTTTCCTCCTGTCCGTCGGTCGAATGACTGGGGTGGGCGGAGCCTAGGAGGGACTATATGGCCAGCTTTGCTGGGACTCTTTGCCATTTCCTGTTGGGGAAGAGATATTCCCACAAGTAAGGATGACGCTGTGGACCGGACACACCGTTGGAGAAAGTAATTTATCAGGTAAGCATAAATTCTGTTTCTCCAACATAGGTGTGTCCGGTCCACGGCGTCATCCTTACTTGTGGGATATTCTCTTCCCCAACAGGAAATGGCAAAGAGCCCAGCAAAGCTGGTCACATGATCCCTCCTAGGCTCCGCCTACCCCAGTCATTCTCTTTGCCGTTGTACAGGCAACATCTCCACGGAGATGGCTTAGAGTTTTTTAGTGTTTAACTGTAGTTTTTATTATTCAATCAAGAGTTTGTTATTTTAAAATAGTGCTGGTATGTACTATTTACTCAGAAACAGAAAAGAGATGAAGATTTCTGTTTGTATGAGGAAAATGATTTTAGCAACCGTCACTAAAATCCATGGCTGTTCCACACAGGACTGTTGAGAGCAATTAACTTCAGTTGGGGGAACAGTGAGCAGTCTCTTGCTGCTTGAGGTATGACACATTCTAACAAGACGATGTAATGCTGGAAGCTGTCATTTTCCCTATGGGATCCGGTAAGCCATGTTTATAAAGATCGTAAATAAGGGCTTCACAAGGGCTTATTAAGACTGTAGACTTTTTCTGGGCTAAATCGATTCATTATTAACACATATTTAGCCTTGAGGAATCATTTTATCTGGGTATTTTGATATAATAATATCGGCAGGCACTGTTTTAGACTCCTTATTATTTAGGGGCTTTCCCAAATCATAGGCAGAGCCTCATTTTCGCGCCGGTGTTGCGCACTTGTTTTTGAGAGGCATGACATGCAGTCGCATGTGAGAGGAGCTCTGATACTTAGAAAAGACTTTCTGAAGGCGTCATTTGGTATCGTATTCCCCTTTGGGCTTGGTTGGGTCTCAGCAAAGCAGATACCAGGGACTGTAAAGGGGTTAAAGTTAAAAACGGCTCCGGTTCCGTTATTTTAAGGGTTAAAGCTTCCAAATTTGGTGTGCAATACTTTTAAGGCTTTAAGACACTGTGGTGAAAATTTGGTGAATTTTGAACAATTCCTTCATATTTTTTCGCAATTGCAGTAATAAAGTGTGTTCAGTTTAAAATTTAAAGTGACAGTAACGGTTTTATTTTAAAACGTTTTTTGTACTTTGTTATCAAGTTTATGCCTGTTTAACATGTCTGAACTACCAGATAGACTGTGTTCTGAATGTGGGGAAGCCAGAATTCCTATTCATTTAAATAAATGTGATTTATGTGACAATGACAATGATGCCCAAGATGATTCCTCAAGTGAGGGGAGTAAGCATGGTACTGCATCATTCCCTCCTTCGTCTACACGAGTCTTGCCCACTCAGGAGGCCCCTAGTACATCTAGCGCGCCAATACTCCTTACTATGCAACAATTAACGGCTGTAATGGATAATTCTGTCAAAAACATTTTAGCCAAAATGAACACTTACCAGCGTAAGCGTGACTGCTCTGTTTTAGATACTGAAGAGCATGACGACGCTGATAATAATGGTTCTGAAGGGCCCCTAACCCAGTCTGATGGGGCCAGGGAGGTTTTTTCTGAGGGAGAAATTACTGATTCAGGGAGCATCCGGGGGAGTGGGAACTCCATCCGGAAATCTTTGCCCAAGTCACTCAGCTGTGGGGCATTCCAGACATGGATCTGATGGCCTCTCGTCAGAACTTCAAAGTTCCTTGCTACGGGTCCAGATCCAGGGATCCCAAGGCGGCTCTAGTGGATGCACTAGTAGCACCTTGGACCTTCAAACTAGCTTATGTGTTCCCGCCGTTTCCTCTCATCCCCAGGCTGGTAGCCAGGATCAATCAGGAGAGGGCGTCGGTGATCTTGATAGCTCCTGCGTGGCCACGCAGGACTTGGTATGCAGATCTGGTGAATATGTCATCGGCTCCACCTTGGAAGCTACCTTTGAGACGAGACCTTCTTGTTCAGGGTCCGTTCGAACATCCGAATCTGGTTTCACTCCAGCTGACTGCTTGGAGATTGAACGCTTGATTTTATCGAAGCGAGGGTTCTCAGATTCTGTTATCGATACTCTTGTTCAGGCCAGAGAGCCTGTAACTAGAAAGATTTACCACAAAATTTGGAAAAAATATATCTGTTGGTGTGAATCTAAAGGATTCCCTTGGGACAAGGTTAAGATTCCTAAGATTCTATCCTTCCTTCAAGAAGGATTGGAAAAAGGATTATCTGCTAGTTCCCTGAAGGGACAGATTTCTGCCTTGTCTGTGTTACTTCACAAAAAGCTGGCAGCTGTGCCAGATGTTCAAGCCTTTGTTCAGGCTCTGGTTAGAATTAAGCCTGTTTACAAACCTTTGACTCCTCTTTGGAGTCTCAACTTAGTTCTTTCAGTTCTTCAGGGGGTTCCGTTTGAACCCCTACATTCCGTTGATATTAAGTTATTATCTTGGAAAGTTTTGTTTTTAGTTGCGATTTCTTCTGCTAGAAGAGTTTCAGAATTATCTGCTCTGCAGTGTTCTCCTCCTTATCTGGTGTTCCATGCAGATAAGGTGGTTTTACGTACTAAACCTGGTTTTCTTCCAAAAATTGTTTCTAACAAAAACATTAACCAGGAGATTATCGTACCTTCTCTGTGTCCGAAACCAGTGTCAAAGAAGGAACGTTTGTTGCACAATCTGGATGTTGTTCGCGCTCTAAAATTCTATTTAGATGCTACAAAGGATTTTAGACAAACATCTTCCTTGTTTGTTGTTTATTCCGGTAAAAGGAGAGGTCAAAAAGCAACTTCTACCTCTCTCTCTTTTTGGATTAAAAGCATCATCAGATTGGCTTACGAGACTGCCGGACGGCAGCCTCCCGAAAGAATCACGGCTCATTCCACTAGGGCTGTGGCTTCCACATGGGCCTTCAAGAACGAGGCTTCTGTTGATCAGATATGTAGGGCAGCGACTTGGTCTTCACTGCACACTTTTACCAAATTTTACAAGTTTGATACTTTTGCTTCTTCTGAGGCTATTTTTGGGAGAAAGGTTTTGCAAGCCGTGGTGCCTTCCATTTGGGTGACCTGATTTGCTCCCTCCCTTCATCCGTGTCCTAAAGCTTTGGTATTGGTTCCCACAAGTAAGGATGACGCCGTGGACCGGACACACCTATGTTGTAGAAAACAGAATTTATGTTTACCTGATAAATTGCTTTCTCCAACGGTGTGTCCGGTCCACGGCCCGCCCTGGTTTTTTTAATCAGGTCTGATAATTTATTTTCTTTAACTACAGTCACCACGGTACCATATGGTTTCTCCTATGCAAATATTCCTCCTTAACGTCGGTCGAATGACTGGGGTAGGCGGAGCCTAGGAGGGATCATGTGACCAGCTTTGCTGGGCTCTTTGCCATTTCCTGTTGGGGAAGAGAATATCCCACAAGTAAGGATGACGCCGTGGACCGGACACACCGTTGGAG
Organism: Bombina bombina; assembly: GCF_027579735.1. Taxonomy (NCBI): domain Eukaryota; kingdom Metazoa; phylum Chordata; class Amphibia; order Anura; family Bombinatoridae; genus Bombina; species Bombina bombina. Next base: position 232,765,468 of record NC_069499.1, read on the forward strand.
AAAGCAATTTATCAGGTAAACATAAATTCTGTTTTTCTTTCAGTTTTTTTTTTTAGCTTTTAACACCTCCATTTGTTTCCTTAGGAGGTTTTAGCTACCCTGGGCGAATCAGACACTACTGGCGTAGTCTATCCTAGTGCTTCCAGTAAGTTATAAGGAATGGAAGAGACAACATTTCCTATCATTAAGAACATGTTTCCTATAGCAGACTCGGCTATGGAGGCTGGGCAAACATTCCATAATAGCTAAGAGAACTACTATACCCTTAGAGGATAGTTGGATTTTCGTAGGTCCTTTGGACGAAAATTAGTAAGGGGGAGATGCACCAGGGCTTACAATGGTAACCAGATGTGTACCCCCCCCCCCCCCCAAAATTACACACACCAAAAAACAAATCCAACTCTCACAAACAGTACAAACAATATAAGAATCTCATCTTTGATCTTTATATGGTCTATCAAATCTTAAATTTATTAGGGATCCCCCTTCCTAACTCTGGCCTTATATAAGATGCTCTGGTGGAGATGGAGAATCACTTAAAATCTTTTCCCAGATACCCTTTGCTTCCAGGGGGATATCATATATATTATTATACAAAGAAAAATACTCTTTATTCAGCAGATTATCATTAACTTTTTAAATCCATTCTTCTTTTGTGGGCACTATCGGAGTTTTCCATTTAGTTAATTTTAGGTTCTTTGCACTATTTAGCATGATTTGGTATAGATATGCTCTGGGTTTATCTCGTTTAAAATCTAAGTTATTTAATATAGCCATAAGAAAATTGTTCAATTTATTCTTATCATCTCTATTATCTATCACCTGTAGTATATTCGCCCAGAAGATCTTTATTTGTGGACAGAACCACATAATGTGTTTTAAGGATCCCTTATTCCCACACCTTCTCCAACAACTATCTTGGGTATGTGGGTAATTTTTTTTTATTCTAGTAGGCGTAAGATACCACCTTGTTAAAATCTTTAAGTTTTGTTCAATCATTCTTGCTGAGATGGAAGATTTTGCCGTATGATGAAATATATTTAACCACACTTTTGGGTCTATATCCTGCTCTAATTCCAATTGCCAGTTCTTGGTATAAGATGGAAGAACTTTCCACTGTCCTGTAATAAGCCGTATGACTTAGAGTATGTTTTATGTTCACTCTAGAATTGCATAAGTTCTCCAATTTTGTTAATGGTCTAAATATCTTATCCTTCTTCTTTATTTGTTGTTATATAATGGTATGCCTGAGAATATGAGAACCAATCTGTTACTCCATTAAGTCCCTTCAACTGGAGTTCTTCCTGTGGCCATAATTTCCCCCTATCTACTAAATCTATTATCCTATAGTTGTTATCCTTTTTATCCCCTTTAAATTGTCCCTCCAGGAAATTTTTATTCTCCACTAAGGCTATTAATGGGGATGGGATTGATGATATGTCCCTTTTTTTCCTAATTATCTTATCCCAACTCCTGAAGGATTCTTTCAAAATGCTATAGCTCTCTATCTTTATGGATCTGTCTTTTGGGTTTACCCAGCATTGGTTACTTATCGCCTTTTTTTATATAAATTTTCCTCTAATTTTACTCAATTTTTAACATCCTTTTTTACATGCCAATCTATTACTCTTTGTATCATTGAAGCTTGTCTATATTTAGCTAAGTTAGGAAGGCCCATTCCTCCCACTTGTCTTTTCCTATACATTCTTGGATGCACTTTGCCCCATACATAATTTATTAATTTTTCTTTGTAAATCTTCTATATGTTTTGTTAGTATAGGGATGGGGAGAGCTTGTAATAAATTCAAAAATCTTGGTAAAATATTCATCTGGATAATATTTATTCTCCCCAACCATGATATCCTTTTAGGGAACCATGATAGGAGATCATTTTGTAATAGCTTTTTTTAAGGCTTATATAATTAAGATCAAACATTTTAACCACTGTTTTAGTTAGGTAAACACCTAAATATTTCAAAGCTTCAACCTTTTTAAAAGGAAAAGTCATAATTATGAGTTCTTGTATTTTCTCATCAACCTTTATATTAATTATTTCAGATTTATTTATATTCACCAGAAAATTAGACATTAACCCAAATACCTTAAGTTCTTCCAACAATTCTTCTATTGATGAAACTGGCTCGGATAGGGACAGGAGGATGCCATCTGCAAATAAAAAGACTTTATGTTCACTATTACCAATTTTGATACCCCTTATTTTCTCATTTTGTCTAATACGAGCTGCCAAGATTTCTATTAATAATGTAAACAATGTTGGCGAAAGTGGACAACCTTGCCTCATCCCATTATATATATCGAAAGTATTAGATATTATTCCATTTATCTTAATCCTTGCCGTTGGGGCTGCATATAATGACATTATTCTCTTAATAATTGTCTGGCTAAAATGAAATGTTTTAAGGGTTCTTTCCAAAAATGTCCAATTAATTTGGTTGAATGCTTTTTCGGCATCCACCGATATAAAAGATGACGGAATATTTTCTAATTGGGCATATTCTAATAAATGTATATTTTTAACTATATTATCCCTTGCTTTTCTATTCTGGACGAAACCCACTTGATCCAAATGGATAATTCGCTCCAGAATACCCCTTAATCGATTAGCTATAATTTTTGCATATATTTTTAAATCTAAGTTTAGGAGTGATATAGGCCTGTAATTTTTCACCTCCTCATTACTTCTACCTGCCTTAGGAATCACTATTATTCTGGCCTCCTGCATTTCTTTAGAAACATTCTTCCCATTATCTATTGAGTCAAATAGGTTCAATAAATAAGGTGTCAGAATATCTTTATAGCTTTTTTATAATACAGAGCCGTAAATCCATCAGGGCCTGGGAATTTTCCTATTGTTAATCCCTCAAAGGCTTCTTGTATTTCCTGGAGTTGTATTGGTTCTTCTAGCTTTTGATTTTCTTGTTCTGTAACTTTATTTATTTTTACATCTCTTAAATAATTTGTCCAGGATATTTCTTCTCTGGAGTGGGTCTCTAGATTATATAAGGTTTTATAAAACTTTTTAAATTGCATACTCATTTCCTGTTGATTCTTGCACTATCCATTATTCTCCTTCTTAAGCTTATATATACTATTACTTATTTCTTTTTTCTTAATAGCTCTTGCTAAGAGTCTTCCATTTTTATCCCCTTCTGTGTAATATTTATGTTTTAACCATAGTGCTTTCCTTTTAATACTAGACCGGTATTCCTGTATACTCCTCCTTTCCTTACACAAATCTTCTAGAAGTTTTTTATTATCTGGTGCTTGTTAATGGCACTTCTCTAAGTTGTGGATTCTATCCATTATCTCCAAAAATGACTTTTCCCTTAAAATATTCTGTACAGACCTTAATTTAATTAACTCTCCTCTCAGGACGCACTTATGTGCGTCCCAGAGAACAGCTGCCGATATGTCCTCTATATTATTGAGAAAAAAATCTTCTATTTTCTTTGCTATATTATCCCTATCTTCCTGCTTCCTTAAGATGAAATCATCTAATCTCCAATTAAACTGTTTTTCCTCCTGTATACCCCAATTTAGTTTCAGACTTACCGGAGCATGGTCCGACCATGTCATGGGTAAGATATGAGCTTCCTGTGTCATTGTTAACCCTTTTAAATCTGTACATAAATAATCCAGTCTCAAATAAGACAAATGGGGATTTGAGAAAAAAGTATAGTCCCTCTGATCTGGGGATAGTAACCTCCATACATCATACATAGCTATCTGTTTTAAGCTATTATTTACTTGATTTACAATATATTTTGATATGGTAGAGTTATCTAAATATGGATCTAATGAAATATTAAAATCCCCACCTAGGATAGTGACTCCCTCTTGTAGGTCTAATATAGGGTTCGTTAATTTCTTAAAGAACATGTTCTGTTTTATATTTGGACCATAAATGTTAAAAATTGTCACTAATTCCCCCTGGAGGTAACCTTTTAATTCTAGATATCTCCCCTCCTTGTCTTTTACCTGCTCCTTCAATTGAAAGTTCATATTTCTCCAACATAGGTGTGTCCGGTCCACGGCGTCATCCTTACTTGTGGGATATTCTCCTCCCCAACAGGAAATGGCAAAGAGCCCAGCAAAGCCGGTCACATGATCCCTCCTAGGCTCCGCCTACCCCAGTCATTCTCTTTGCCGTTGTACAGGCAACATCTCCACGGAGATGGCTTAGAGTTTTTTAGTGTTTAACTGTAGTTTTTATTATTCAATCAAGAGTTTGTTATTTTAAAATAGTGCTGGTATGTACTATTTACTCTGAAACAGAAAAGAGATGAAGATTTCTGTTTGTATGAGGAAAATGATTTTAGCAACCGTTACTAAAATCCATGGCTGTTCCACACAGGACTGTTGAGAGGAATTAACTTCAGTTGGGGGAACAGTGAGCAGTCTTTTGCTGCTTGAGGTATGACACATTCTAACAAGACGATGTAATGCTGGAAGCTGTCATTTTCCCTATGGGATCCGGTAAGCCATTTTTATTCACACAGTAAATAAGGGCTTCACAAGGGCTTATTAAGACTGTAGACATTTTCTGGGCTAAATCGATCATATTTACACATATTTAGCCTTGAGGAATCATTTAATCTGGGTATTTTTTGTAAAATAATATCGGCAGGCACTGTTTTAGACACTTTATTCTATTGGGGCTTTCCCTAATCATAGTCAGAGCCTCATTTTCGCGCCGGTATGGCGCACTTGTTTTTGAGAACAGCATGACATGCAGCTGCATGTGTGTGGAGCTCTGATACATAGAAAAGTCTTTCTGAAGGCATTATTTGGTATCGTATTCCCCTTTGGGCTTGGTTGGGTCTCAGCAAAGCAGATTCCAGGGACTGTAAAGGGGTTAGATATAAAAACGGCTCCGGTTCCGTTATTTTAAGGGTTAAAGCTTCCAAATTTGGTGTGCAATACTTTTAAGGCTTTAAGACACTGTGGTGAAATTTTGGTGAATTTTGAACAATTCCTTCATACTTTTTCGCAATTGCAGTAATAAAGTGTGTTCAGTTTAAAATTTAAAGTGACAGTAACGGTTTTATTTTAAAACGTTTTTTGTGCTTTGTTATCAAGTTTATGCCTGTTTAACATGTCTGAACTACCAGATAGATTGTGTTCTGACTGTGGGGAAGCCAAGGTTCCTTCTCATTTAAATAGATGTGATTTATGTCATAAAAAATTTAGTAAAAATGATGCCCAAGATGATTCCTCAAGTGAGGGGAGTAAGCATGGTACTGCATCATCCCCTCCTTCGTCTACACCAGTTTTGCCCATACAGGAGGCCCCTAGTACATCTAGCGCGCCAATACTCCTTACTATGCAACAATTAACGGCTGTAATGGATAATTCTATCAAAACATTTTAGCCAATATGCCCACTTATCAGCGAAAGCGCGACTGCTCTGTTTTAGAAAATACTGAAGAGCATGAGGACGCTGATGATATTGTTTCTGAAGGGCCCCTACACCAGTCTGAGGGGGCCAGGGAGGTTTTGTCTGAGGGAGAAATTTCAGATTCAGGAAAAATTTCTCAACAAGCTGAACCTGATGTGATTACTTTTAAATTTAAGTTGGAACATCTCCGCGCTCTGCTTAAGGAGGTGTTATCCAATTTGGATGATTGTGATTATCTGGTCATTCCAGAAACGCTATGTAAAATGGACAAGTTCCTAGAGGTCCCGGGGCCCCCCGAAGCTTTTCCTATACTCAAGCGGGTGGCGTACATTGTTAATAAAGAATGGGACAGGCCCGGTGTACCTTTCGTACCTCCCCCCATATTTAAAAAATTGTTTCCTATAGTCGACCCCAGAAAGGACTTATGGCAGACAGTCCCCAAGGTCGAGGGGGCGGTTTCTACTCTAAACAAGCGCACCACTATACCCATAGAAGATAGTTGTGCTTTCCAAGATCCTATGGATAAAAAATTAGAAGGTTTGCTAAAAAAGATGTTTGTTCAGCAAGGTTACCTTCTACAACCAATTGCATGCATTGTCCCTGTCACTACAGCCGCGTGTTTCTGGTGCGATGAGCTAGAAAAGGCGATTATTAGTAATTCTTCTTCTTATGAGGAGATTATGGACAGAATTCGTGCTCTTAAATTGGCTAATTCTTTCACCCTAGACGCCACCTTGCAATTGGCTAGGTTAGCGGCGAAAAATTCTGGGTTTGCTATTGTGGCGCGCAGAGCGCTTTGGTTAAAATCTTGGTCAGCGGATGCGTCTTCCAAGAACAAATTGTTTGACATTCCTTTCAAGGGGAAAACACTGTTTGGCCCTGACTTGAAAGAGTTTATCTCTGATATCACTGGGGGCAAGGGCCACGCCCTTCCTCAGAATAGGTCTTTCAAGGCCAAAAATAAACCTAATTTTCGTCCCTTTCGCAGAAACGGACCAGCCCCAAGTGCTACGTCCTCTAAGCAGGAGGGTAATACTTCTCAAGCCAATCCAGCCTGGAGACCAAGGCAAGGCTGGAACAAAGGCAAGCAGGCCAAGAAACCTGCCACTGCTCCCAAGACAGCATGAGACGCGGGCCCCCGATCCGGGACCGGATTTGGTGGGGGGCAGACTCTCTCTCTTCACTCAGGCTTGGGCAAGAGATGTTCTGGATCCTTGGGCGCTAGAAATAGTCTTCCAAGGTTATCTTCTGGAAGTGATTCATCCTGTTCCATTAAAAGAACGAGGGATGGGGTTCTACTCCAATCTGTTCGTAGTTCCCAAAAAAGAGGGAACGTTCAGACCAATCTTAGATCTCAAGATCCTAAACAAGTTTCTCAAGGTTCCATCGTCCAAAATGGAAACCATTCGAACAATCCTTCCATCCAGGAAGGTCAATTCTTGACCACGGTGGATTTAAAGGATGCGTATCTACATATTCCTGTCCACAAGGAACATCATCGGTTCCTAAGGTTCGCATTCCTGGACAAGCATTACCAGTTCGTGGCGCTTCCTTTCGGATTAGCCACTGTTCCAAGGATTTTCACAAAGGTACTAGGGTCCCTTCTGGCGGTGCTAAGACCAAGGGGCATTGCTGTAGTACCTTACTTGGACGACATTCTGATTCAAGCGTCGTCCCTTCCTCAAGCAAAGGCTCACACGGACATAGTCCTGGCCTTTCTCGGATCTCACGGATGGTAAGTGAACGTGGAAAAGAGTTCTCTATCTCCGTCGACAAGAGTTCCCTTCTTGGGAACAATAATAGACTCCTTAGAAATGAGGATTTTTCTGACAGAGACCAGAAAAACAAAACTTCTAAACTCTTGTCGGATACTTCCTTCCGTTCCTCTTCCTTCCATAGCGCAGTGCATGGAAGTGATAGGTTTGATGGTAGCGGCAATGGACATAGTTCCTTTTGCGCGCATTCATCTAAGACCATTTCAATTGTGTATGCTCAGTCAGTGGAATGGGGACTATACAGACTTGTCTCCGAAGATACAAGTAAATCAGAGGACCAGAGACTCACTCCGTTGGTGGCTGTCCCTGGACAACCTGTCGCAAGGGGTGACCTCCCGCAGACCAGAGTGGGTCATTGTCACGACCGACGCCAGTCTGATGGGCTGGGGCGCGGTCTGGGGATCCCTGAAAGCTCAGGGTCTTTGGTCTCGGGAAGAATCTCTTCTACCGATAAATATTCTGGAACTGAGAGCGATATTCAATGCTCTCAAGGCTTGGCCTCAGCTAGCGAGGGCCAAGTTCATACGGTTTCAATCAGACAACATGACGACTGTTGCGTACATCAACCATCAGGGGGGAACAAGGAGTTCCCTGGCGATGGAAGAAGTGACCAAAATCATTCAATGGGCGGAGACTCGCTCCTGCCACCTGTCTGCAATCCACATCCCAGGAGTGGAAACTTGGGAAGCGGATTTTCTGATTCGTCAGACATTGCATCCGGGGGTGTGGGAACTCCATCCGGAAATCTTTGCCCAAATCACTCAACTGTGGGGCATTCCAGACATGGATCTGATGGCCTCTCGTCAGAACTTCAAGGTTCCTTGCTACGGGTCCAGATCCAGGGATCCCAAGGCGACTCTAGTAGATGCACTAGTAGCACCTTGGACCTTCAACCTAGCTTCTGTATTCCCGCCGTTTCCTCTCATCCCCAGGCTGGTAGCCAGGATCAATCAGGAGAGGGCGTAGGTGATCTTGATAGCTCCTGCGTAACCACGCAGGACTTGGTAGGCAGATCTGGTGAATATGTCATCGGCTCCACCATGGAAGCTACCTTTGAGACAAGACCTTCTTGTTCAAGGTCCGTTCGAACATCCGAATCTGGTCCTACTCCAGCTGACTGCTTGGAGATTGAACGCTTGATCTTATCAAAGCGAGGGTTCTCAGATTCTGTTATTGATACTCTTGTTCAGGCCAGAAAGCCTGTAACTAGAAAAATTTACCACAAAATATGGAAAAAATATATCTGTTGGTGTGAATCTAAAGGATTCCCTTGGGACAAGGTAAAGATTCCTAGGATTCTATCCTTTCTTCAAGAAGGATTGGAGAAAGGATTATCTGCAAGTTCCTTGAAGGGACAGATTTCTGCCTTGTCTGTGTTACTTCACAAAGAGCTGGCAGCTGTGCCAGATGTTCAAGCCTTTGTTCAGGCTCTGGTTAGAATCAAGCCTGTTTACAAACCTTTGACTCCTCCTTGGAGTCTCAACTTAGTTCTTTCAGTTCTTCAGGGGGTTCCGTTTGAACCCTTACATTCCGTTGATATTAAGTTATTATCTTGGAAAGTTTTGTTTTTGGCTGCAATTTCTTCCGCTAGAAGAGTTTCAGAATTATCTGCTCTGCAGTGTTCTCCTCCTTATCTGGTGTTCCATGCAGATAAGGTGGTTTTACGTACTAAACCTGGTTTTCTTCCAAAAGTTGTTTCTAACAAAAACATTAACCAGGAGATAGTCGTGCCTTCTTTGTGTCCGAAACCAGTTTCGAAGAAGGAACGTTTGTTGCACAATTTGGATGTTGTTCGCGCTCTAAAATTCTATTTAGATGCTGCAAAGGATTTTAGACAAACATCTTCCTTGTTTGTTGTTTATTCTGGTAACAGGAGAGGTCAAAAAAGCAACTTCTACCTCTCTCTCTTTTTGGATTAAAAGCATCATCAGATTGGCTTACGAGACTGCCGGACGGCAGCCTCCTGAAAGAATCACAGCTCATTCCACTAGGGCTGTGGCTTCCACATGGGCCTTCAAGAACGAGGCTTCTGTTGATCAGATATGTAGGGCAGCGACTTGGTCTTCACTGCACACTTTTACCAAATTTTACAAGTTTGATACTTTTGCTTCTTCTGAGGCTATTTTTTGGGAGAAAGGTTTTGCAAGCCGTGGTGCCTTCCATTTAGGTGACCTGATTTGCTCCCTCCCTTCATCCGTGTCCTAAAGCTTTGGTATTGGTTCCCACAAGTAAGGATGACGCCGTGGACCGGACACACCTATGTTGGAGAAAACAGAATTTATGTTTACCTGATAAATTACTTTCTCCAACGGTGTGTCCGGTCCACGGCCCGCCCTGGTTTTTTAATCAGGTCTGATAATTTATTTTCTTTAACTACAGTCACCACGGTATCATATGGTTTCTCCTATGCAAATATTCCTCCTTAACGTCGGTCGAATGACTGGGGTAGGCGGAGCCTAGGAGGGATCATGTGACCGGCTTTGCTGGGCTCTTTGCCATTTCCTGTTGGGGAGGAGAATATCCCACAAGTAAGGATGACGCCGTGGACCGGACACACCGTTGGAGAAAGTAATTTATCAGGTAAACATAAATTCTGTTTTTTATGAAATAATATACATACCCCATTCCTCCTGACCCTATCCGAAGCCTTATAACATACTTTGTATTTCTCATTTGTAAAATTAGGTTCATTATTCCTTCTAAAATTGGTCTCTTAGAATAGTAAGACATCCCCTTTTAATTTCTCCATCTCCCTCAGAGCCATGGATCTCTTCTGGGGAGTATTTAGCCCTTTAGCATTTATAGAAATAATATGAATATCATTCATTTAAATTCATAACTCCCCCGCAGAGCTTCCATGTATAATACCTGTAACCTATATATAGCTGAGGGCCTAATGACCCCATTCCATAGATGATTCTTATAACACTTAACATAAAACTCTATCTACATACATAACAGAACAAAAAAGGGGAGCCCAAGGGGTACGACTTCCTCCCTGTCAGAATTATTTCTTTCATGTAATTGGCAAGAGTCCATGAGCTAGTGACGTATGGGATATACATTCCTACCAGGAGGGGCAAAGTTTCCCAAACCTCAAAATGCCTATAAATACTACACCCCTCACCACACCCACAATTCAGTTTTACAAACTTTGCCTCCCATGGAGGTGGTGAAGTAAGTTTGTGCTAGATTTCTACGTTGATATGCGCTTCGCAGCAGGCTGAAGCCCGGTTTTCCTCTCAGAGTGCAGTGAATGTCTGAGGGATGTGAAGAGAGTATTGCCTATTTGAATTCCATGGTCTTCCTCTAGGGGATCTATTTCATAGGTTCTCTGTTATCGGTCGTAGAGATTTCTTCTCCTACCTCGCTTTTCAGATAGACGATATACTCTTATATACCATTACCTCTACTGATTCTCGTTTCAGTACTGGTTTGGCTATCTACTTTATGTAGAAGAGTGTCTTTGGGTAAGTAAGTCTTATTTTATTTATGACACTCTCAACTATGGTTTGGCACTTTATATGTAAAGGTCTAAATATATGTTTTATACTTATATTTGCCATGATTCAGGTCAATCAGTTTATTTTCCTTCTTTCAGACTGTCAGTTTCATTTTTTGGGAAAATGCATATGAATGAAATATTTTTCTTACCTAAAATTTTCAATTGACTTTTTTCCTTTAAATTGCGGGCTGTTAGGCTCGCGGGTGCAAAAAATGCTAGAATTTATTGCGTCATTTTTGGTGCGAGACTTTATTGGCGCGAGATTGACGTTTGTCTGACGTCAATGACGTCATTTCCGGCGTCGTAGTTGACGCCGGAAGTTTTCACATAGTTGCGTCATTTTTGACTCTCGTGTTTACTACAGACGTTTTTGGCACCAAAAAATATGTGGGCGTCATACTTGGTGCCAATTTTTTTACATTATTTAAGTCTCACTTTTTAGTTGCTTCTGGTTTCTAGAGGCTTGTTCTGTTTGCATTTTTTCCCATTCCTGAAACTGTAATTTAAGGAATTTGATAATTTTGCTTTATATGTTGTTTTTCTATTACATATTGCAAGATATTCCAAAAACTGTTCCTGTATCAGAAAATACTGTTGGATTCCTGATGACTGATATCAGTCCTACCAAAGCTAAGTTCATTTATTTTAATGTTATGAATTTTATCTTTAGCTATGGTTTGTAATAAGTTATCATGATAAACTTTTACATGCAGAGTCCATTGGTATTTATGCATTATCTATTGCTATTCTTTTTACATCTAATGTACAAGATATACCTAGGAATCTATGAGAAGGTTTTTCTGATTCTATCCTAAAGGCTTTGTCTGACATCCCGCCTTCTAATAAAATTTATAGGTCTTTTTTAAACTTCTCATTTAGTTGATGAATTTTTAAATGACCGACAACATACTGAATTATCCTTCTCTGATGATGTTTTTTCTCATTTAGAATATACTTCATCAGATATTTGACTGTAACAAATCTACTTTTCTTTCATGTAATTAGCAAGAGTCCATGAGCTAGTGACGTATGGGATATACATTCCTACCAGGAGGGGCAAAGTTTCCCAAACCTCAAAATGCCTACAAATACACCCCTCACCACACCCACAAATCAGTTTTACAAACTTTGCCTCCTATGGAGGTGGTGAAGTAAGTTTGTGCTAGATTCTACGTTGATATGCGCTCCGCAGCAGGTTGGAGCCCGGTTTTCCTCTCAGCGTGCAGTGAATGTCAGAGGGATGTGAGGAGAGTATTGCCTATTTGAATTCAATGATCTCCTTCTACGGGGTCTATTTCATAGGTTCTCTGTTATCGGTCGTAGAGATTCATCTCTTACCTCCCTTTTCAGATCGACGATATACTCTTATATATATACCATTACCTCTGCTGATTTTCGTTTCAGTACTGGTTTGGCTTTCTACAACATGTAGATGAGTGTCCTGGGGTAAGTAAGTCTTATTTTCTGTGACACTCTAAGCTATGGTTGGGCACTTTTATATAAAGTTCTAAATATATGTATTCAAACATTTATTTGCCTTGACTCAGGATGTTCAACATTCCTTATTTTCAGACAGTCAGTTTCATATTTGGGATAATGCATTTGAATAAAACAATTTTTTTCTTACCTTAAAATTTGACTTTTCCTTGTGGGCTGTTAGGCTTGCGGGGCTGAAAATGCTTCATTTTATTGCGTCATTCTTGGCGCAGACTTTTTTGGCGCAAATTTTTTTTTCTGTTTCCGGCGTCATACGTGTCGCCGGAAGTTGCATAATTTTTTACGTTCTTTTGCGCCTAAAATGACGGCGTTCCGGATGTGGTGTCATTTTTGGCGCCAAAAGCATTTAGGCGCCAAATAATGTGGGCGTCTTATTTGGCGCTAAAAAAATATGGGCGTCACTTTTGTCTCCACATTATTTAAGTCTCATTTTTTATTGCTTCTGGTTGCTAGAAGCTTGTTCACTGGCATTTTTTCCCATTCCTGAAACTGTCATTTAAGGAATTTGATCAATTTTGCTTTATATGTTGTTTTTTCTATTACATATTGCAAGATGTCCCATGTTGAAGTTGAGTCAGAAGATACTTCTGGAAAATCGCTGCCTGGTGCTGGAGCTACCAAAGCTAAGTGTATCTGCTGTAAACTTTTGGTAGCTATTCCTCCAGCTGTTGTTTGTATTGAATGTCATGACAAACTTGTTAATGCAGATAATATTTCCTTTAGTACTGTTACATTACCTGTTGCTGTTCCGTCAACATCTAATGCTCAGAGTGTTCCTGATAACATAAGAGATTTTGTTTCTAAATCCATTAAGAAGGCTATGTCTGTTATTCCTCCTTCTAGTAAACGTAAAAAGTCTTTTAAAACTTCTCATTTTTCCGATAAATTTTTAAATGAACATCATCATTCTGATTCTTAAAAATGGCTCTTCTGGTTCAGAGGATTCTGTCTCAGAGGTTGATGCTGATAAATCTTCATATTTATTTAAAATGGAATTTATTCGTTCTTTACTTAAAGAAGTCCTAATTGCATTAGAAATGGAGGATTCTGGTCCTCTTGATACTAAATCTAAACGTTTAGATAAGGTTTTTATATCTCCTGTAGTTATTCCAGAAGTTTTTCCTGTTCCTGGTGCTATTTCTGAAGTAATTTCCAGAGAATGGAATAATTTGGGTAATTAATTTACTCCTTCTAAACGTTTTAAGCAATTATATCCTGTGCCATCTGACAGATTAGAATTTTGGGACAAAATCCCTAAGGTTGATGGGGCTGTCTCTACTCTTTAGATAGGAAAATTGAATCCTTTCTAAGAAAAGCTTACTTGTGTTCAGGTAATCTTCTTAGACCTGCTATATCTTTGGCGGATGTTGCTGCAGCTTCAACTTTTTGGTTGGAAACTTTAGCGCAACAAGTAACAGATCATAATTCTCATAGCATTATTATTCTTCTTCAACATGCTAATAATTTTATTTGTGATGCCATCTTTGATATCATTAGAGTTGATGTCAGGTATATGTCTCTATCTATTTTAGCTAGAAGAGCTTTATGGCTTAAAACTTGGAATGCTGATATGTCTTCTAAGTCTACTCTGCTTTCCCTTTCTTTCCAGGGTAATAAATTATTTGGTTCTCAGTTGGATTCTATTATCTCAACTGTTACTGGAGGGAAAGGAACTTTTTTACCACAGGATAAAAAATCTAAAGGTAAAATTAGGTCTAATAATCGTTTTCGTTCCTTTCGTCACAACAAGGAACAAAAGCCTGATCCTTCATCCTCAGGAGCGGTATCAGTTTGGAAACCATCTCCAGTCTGGAATAAATCCAAGCCTTTTAGAAAATCAAAGCCAGCTCTTAAGTCCACATGAAGGTGCGGCCCTCATTCCTGCTGGTAGGGGGCAGATTACGTTTTTTCAAAGGAATTTGGATCAATTCCGTTCACAATCTTTGGATTCAGAATATTGTTTCAGAAGGGTACAGAATTGGCTTCAAGATAAGGCCTCCTGCAAAGAGATTTTTTCTTTCCTGTGTCCCAGTAAATCCAGCGAAGGCTCAAGCATTTCTGAAATGTGTTTCAGATCTAGAGTTGGCTGGAGTAATTATGCCAGTTCCAGTTCTGGAACAGGGGCTGGGGTTTTATTCAAATCTCTTCATTGTACCAAAGAAGGAGAATTCCTTCAGACCAGTTCTGGATCTAAAAATATTGAATCGTTATGTAAGGATACCAACATTCAAAATGGTAACTGTAAGGACTATCCTGCCTTTTGTTCAGCAAGGGCATTATATGTCTACAATAGATTTACAGGATGCATATCTGCATATTCCGATTCATCCAGATCACTGTCAGTTTCTGAGATTCTCGTTCCTAGACAAGCATTACCAGTTTGTGGCTCTGCCGTTTGGCCTAGCAACAGCTCCAAGAATTTTTACAAAGGTTCTCGGTCCCCTTCTGTCTGTAATCAGAGAAAAGGGTATTGTGATATTTCCTTATTTGGACGATATCTTGGTACTTGCTCAGTCTTCACATTTAGCAGAATCTCATACGAATCGACTTGTGTTGTTTCTTCAAGATCATGGTTGGAGGATCAATTTACTAAAAAGTTCATTGATTCCTCAGACAAGGGTAACTTTTTTGGGTTTCCAGATAGATTCAGTGTCCATGACTCTATCTTTGACAGACAAGAGACGTCTAAAATTGATATTAGCTTTTCGAAACCTTCAGTCACAATCATTCCCTTCGGTAGCCTTATGCATGGAAATTCTAGGTCTTATGACTGCTGCATCGGACGCGATCCCCTTTGCTTGTTTTCACATGCGACCTCTTCAGCTCTGTATGCTGAACCAGTGGTGCAGGAATTACACAAAGATATCTCAATTAATATCTTTAAAACCGATTGTACGACACTCTCTGACGTGGTGGACAGATCACCATCGTTTAGTTCAGGGGGCTTCTTTTGTTCTTCCGACCTGGACTGTAATCTCAACAGATGCTAGTCTTACAGGTTGGGGAGCTGTGTAGGGGTCTCTGACGGCACAAGGGGTTTGGGAATCTCAGGAGGTGAGATTACCGATCAATATTTTGGAACTCCGTGCAATTTTCAGAGCTCTTCAGTCTTGGCCTCTTCTAAAGAGAGAATCGTTCATTTGTTTTCAGACAGACAATATCACATCTGTGGCATACATAAATCATCAAGGAGGGACTCACAGCCCTCTGGCTATGAAAGAAGTATCTCGAATTCTGGTTTGGGCGGAATCCAGCTCCTGTCTAATTTCTGCGGTTCATATCCCAGGTATAGACAATTGGGAAGCGGATTATCTCAGTCGCCAAACGTTGCATCCGGGCGAATGGTCTCTTCACCCAGAGGTATTTCTTCAGATTGTCCAAATGTGGGGACTTCCAGAAATAGATCTGATGGCCTCTCATCTAAACAAGAAACTTCCCAGGTATCTGTCCAGATCCAGGGATCCTCAAGCGGAAGCAGTGGATGCATTGTCACTTCCTTGGAAGTATCATCCTGCTTATATCTTTCCGCCTCTAGTTCTTCTTCCAAGAGTGATCTCCAAGATTCTGAAGGAATGCTCGTTTGTTCTGCTGGTAGCTCCAGCATGGCCTCACAGGTTTTGGTATGCGGATCTTGTCCGGATGGCCTCTTGCCAACCGTGGACTCTTCCGTTAAGACCAGACCTTCTGTCGCAAGGTCCTTTTTTCCATCAGGATCTCAAATCCTTAAATTTAACGGTATGGAGATTGAACGCTTGATTCTTAGTCAAAGAGGTTTCTCTGACTCTGTGATTAATACTATGTTACAGGCTCGTAAATCTGTATCTAGGGAGATATATTATAGAGTCTGGAAGACTTATATTTCTTGGTGTCTTTCTCATCATTTTTCCTGGCATTCTTTTAGAATTCCGAGAATTTTACAGTTTCTTCAGGATGGTTTGGAGAAAGGTTTGTCTGCAAGTTCCTTGAAAGGACAAATCTCTGCTCTTTCTGTTCTTTTTCACAGAAAGATTGCTAATCTTCCTTATATTCATTGTTTTGTACAAGCTTTGGTTCCTATAAAACCTGTCATTAAGTCAATTTCTCCTCCTTGGAGTTTGAATTTGGTTCTGAGGGCTCTTCAAGCTCCTCCCTTTGAACCTATGCATTCATTGGACATTAAATTACTTTCTTGGAAAGTTTTGTTCCTTTTGGCCATCTCTTCTGCCAGAAGAGTTTCTGAATTATCTGCTCTTTCTTGTGAGTCTCCTTTTCTGATTTTTCATCAGGATAAGGCGGTGTTGCGAACTTCTTTTGAATTTTTACCTAAGATTGTGAATTCCAACAACATTAGTAGAGAAATTGTGGTTCCTTCATTATGTCCTAATCTTAAGAATTCTAAGGAGAAATCATTGCATTCTTTGGATGTAGTTAGAGCTTTGAAATATTATGTTGAAGCTACTAAGAATTTCCGAAAGACTTCTAGTCTATTTGTTATCTTTTCCGGTTCTAGGAAAGGTCAGAAGGCCTCTGCCATTTCTTTGGCATCTTGGTTGAAATCTTTAATTCATCATGCTTATGTTGAGTCGGGTAAAACTCCGCCTCAAAGGATTACAGCTCATTCTACTAGGTCAGTTTCTACTTCCTGGGCGTTTAGGAATGAAGCTTCGGTTGATCAGATTTGCAAAGCAGCAACTTGGTCTTCTTTGCATACTTTTACTAAATTCTACCATTTTGATGTGTTTTCTTCTTCTGAAGCTGTTTTTGGTAGAAAAGTACTTCAGGCAGCTGTTTCAGTTTGAATCTTCTGCTTATGTTTTCAGTTTTTTTCATTATAAAATTTAAACTTTATTTTGGGTGTGGATTATTTTTCAGCGGAATTGGCTGTCTTTATTTTATCCCTCCCTCTCTAGTGACTCTTGCGTGGAAAGATCCACATCTTGGGTAGTCATTATCCCATACGTCACTAGCTCATGGACTCTTGCTAATTACATGAAAGAAAACATAATTTATGTAAGAACTTACCTGATAAATTCATTTCTTTCATATTAGCAAGAGTCCATGAGGCCCACCCTTTTTGTGGTGGTTATGATTTTTTTGTATAAAGCACAATTATTCCAATTCCTTATTTTCTCCAACATAGGTGTGTCCGGTCCACGGCGTCATCCTTACTTGTGGGATATTCTCTTCCCCAACAGGAAATGGCAAAGAGCCCAGCAAAGCTGGTCACATGATCCCTCCTAGGCTCCGCCTACCCCAGTCATTCTCTTTGCCGTTGTACAGGCAACATCTCCACGGAGATGGCTTAGAGTTTTTTAGTGTTTAACTGTAGTTTTTATTATTCAATCAAGAGTTTGTTATTTTAAAATAGTGCTGGTATGTACTATTTACTCAGAAACAGAAAAGAGATGAAGATTTCTGTTTGTATGAGGAAAATGATTTTAGCAACCGTTACTAAAATCCATGGCTGTTCCACACAGGACTGTTGAGAGGAATTAACTTCAGTTGGGGGAACAGTGAGCAGTCTCTTGCTGCTTGAGGTATGACACATTCTAACAAGACGATGTAATGCTGGAAGCTGTCATTTTCCCTATGGGATCCGGTAAGCCATGTTTATTAAGATAGTAAATAAGGGCTTCACAAGGGCTTATTAAGACTGTAGACTTTTTCTGGGCTAAATCGATTCATTATTAACACATATTTAGCCTTGAGGAATCGTTTAATCTGGGTATTTTGATAAGATTATATCGGCAGGCACTGTTTTAGACACCTTATTCTTAGGGGCTTTCCCAAATCATAGGCAGAGCCTCATTTTCGCGCCGGTGTTGCGCACTTGTTTTTGAGAGGCATGACATGCAGTCGCATGTGTGAGGAGCTCTGATACATAGAAAAGACTTTCTGAAGGCGTCATTTGGTATCGTATTCCCCTTTGGGCTTGGTTGGGTCTCAGCAAAGCAGATACCAGGGACTGTAAAGGGGTTAAAGTTAAAAACGGCTCCGGTTCCGTTATTTTAAGGGTTAAAGCTTCCAAATTTGGTGTGCAATACTTTTAAGGCTTTAAGACACTGTGGTGAATTTTGAACAATTCCTTCATATTTTTTCGCAATTGCAGTAATAAAGTGTGTTCAGTTTAAAATTTAAAGTGACAGTAACGGTTTTATTTTAAAACGTTTTTTGTACTTTGTTATCAAGTGTATGCCTGTTTAACATGTCTGAACTACCAGATAGACTGTGTTCTGAATGTGGGGAAGCCAGAGTTCCTTCTCATTTAAATAAATGTGATTTATGTGACAATGACAATGATGCCCAAGATGATTCCTCAAGTGAGGGGAGTAAGCATGGTACTGCATCATTCCCTCCTTCGTCTACACGAGTCTTGCCCACTCAGGAGGCCCCTAGTACATCTAGCGCGCCAATACTCCTTACTATGCAACAATTAACGGCTGTAATGGATAATTCTGTCAAAAACATTTTAGCCAAAATGCACACTTATCAGCGTAAGCGCGACTGCTCTGTTTTAGATACTGAAGAGCATGACGACGCTGATAATAATGGTTCTGAAGGGCCCCTAAACCAGTCTGATGGGGCCAGGGAGGTTTTGTCTGAGGGAGAAATTACTGATTCAGGGAACATTTCTCAACAAGCTGAACCTGATGTGATTACGTTTAAATTTAAGTTGGAACATCTCCGCATTCTGCTTAAGGAGGTATTATCCACTCTGGATGATTGTGACAAGTTGGTCATCCCAGAGAAACTATGTAAAATGGACAAGTTCCTAGAGGTCCCGGGGCTCCCAGAAGCTTTTCCTATACCCAAGCGGGTGGCGGACATTGTAAATAAAGAATGGGAAAGGCCCGGTATTCCTTTCGTCCCTCCCCCCATATTTAAAAAATTGTTTCCTATGGTCGACCCCAGAAAGGACTTATGGCAGACAGTCCCCCAAGGTCGAGGGAGCGGTTTCCACTTTAAACAAACGCACCACTATACCCATAGAAGATAGTTGTGCTTTCAAAGATCCTATGGATAAAAAATTAGAAGGTTTACTTAAAAAGATGTTTGTTCAGCAGGGTTACCTTCTACAACCAATTTCATGCATTGTCCCTGTCGCTACAGCCGCGTGTTTCTGGTTCGATGAGCTGGTAAAGGCGGTCGATAGTGATTCTCCTCCTTATGAGGAGATTATGGACAGAATCAATGCTCTCAAATTGGCTAATTCTTTCACCCTAGACGCCACTTTGCAATTGGCTAGGTTAGCGGCTAAGAATTCTGGGTTTGCTATTGTGGCGCGCAGAGCGCTTTGGTTGAAATCTTGGTCAGCTGATGCGTCTTCCAAGAACAAGCTACTTAACATTCCTTTCAAGGGGAAAACGCTGTTTGGCCCTGACTTGAAAGAGATTATCTCTGATATCACTGGGGGTAAGGGCCACGCCCTTCCTCAGGATCGGCCTTTCAAGGCCAAAAATAAAGAAACCTGCCACTGCTACCAAGACAGCATGAAATGTTGGCCCCCGATCCGGGACCGGATCTGGTGGGGGGCAGACTCTCTCTCTTCGCTCAGGCTTGGGCAAGAGATGTTCTGGATCCTTGGGCGCTAGAAATAGTCTCCCAAGGTTATCTTCTGGAATTCAAGGGGCTTCCCCCAAGGGGAAGGTTCCACAGGTCTCAGTTGTCTTCAGACCACATAAAAAGACAGGCATTCTTACGTTGTGTAGAAGACCTGTTAAAAATGGGAGTGATTCATCCTGTTCCATTAGGAGAACAAGGGATGGGGTTCTACTCCAATCTGTTCATAGTTCCCAAAAAAGAGGGAACGTTCAGACCAATCTTAGATCTCAAGATCTTAAACAAGTTTCTCAAGGTTCCATCGTTCAAAATGGAAACCATTCGAACAATTCTTCCTTCCATCCAGGAAGGTCAATTCATGACCACGGTGGATTTAAAGGATGCGTATCTACATATTCCTATCCACAAGGAACATCATCGGTTCCTAAGGTTCGCATTCCTGGACAAGCATTACCAGTTCGTGGCGCTTCCTTTCGGATTAGCCACTGCTCCAAGGATTTTCACAAAGGTACTAGGGTCCCTTCTAGCTGTGCTAAGACCAAGGGGCATTGCTGTAGTACCTTACTTGGACGACATTCTGATTCAAGCGTCGTCCCTTCCTCAAGCAAAGGCTCACACGGACATCGTCCTGGCCTTTCTCAGATCTCACGGATGGAAAGTGAACGTGGAAAAGAGTTCTCTATCTCCGTCAACAAGGGTTCCCTTCTTGGGAACAATAATAGACTCCTTAGAAATGAGGATTTTTCTGACAGAGGCCAGAAAAACAAAACTTCTAGACTCTTGTCGGATACTTCATTCCGTTCCTCTTCCTTCCATAGCGCAGTGCATGGAAGTGATAGGTTTGATGGTAGCGGCAATGGACATAGTTCCTTTTGCGCGCATTCATCTAAGACCATTACAACTGTGCATGCTCAGTCAGTGGAATGGGGACTATACAAACTTGTCTCCGAGGATACAAGTAAATCAGAGGACCAGAGACTCACTCCGTTGGTGGCTGTCCCTGGACAACCTGTCACAAGGGATGACCTTCCGCAGACCAGAGTGGGTCATTGTCACGACCGACGCCAGTCTGATGGGCTGGGGCGCGGTCTGGGGATCCCTGAAAGCTCAGGGTCTTTGGTCTCGGGAAGAATCTCTTCTACCGATAAATATTCTGGAACTGAGAGCGATATTCAATGCTCTCAAGGCTTGGCCTCAGCTAGCGAGGGCCAAGTTCATACGGTTTCAATCAGACAACATGACAACTGTTGCGTACATCAACCATCAGGGGGGAACAAGGAGTTCCCTGGCGATGGAAGAAGTGACCAAAATCATTCTATGGGCGGAGTCTCACTCCTGCCACCTGTCTGCTATCCACATCCCAGGAGTGGAAAATTGGGAAGCGGATTTTCTGAGTCGTCAGACATTGCATCCGGGGGAGTGGGAACTCCATCCGGAAATCTTTGCCCAAGTCACTCAACTGTGGGGCATTCCAGACATGGATCTGATGGCCTCTCGTCAGAACTTCAAAGTTCCTTGCTACGGGTCCAGATCCAGGGATCCCAAGGCGGCTCTAGTGGATGCACTAGTAGCACCTTGGACCTTCAAACTAGCTTATGTATTCCCGCCGTTTCCTCTCATCCCCAGGCTGGTAGCCAGGATCAATCAGGAAAGGGCGTCGGTGATCTTGATAGCTCCTGCGTGGCCACGCAGGACTTGGTATGCAGATCTGGTGAATATGTCATCGGCTCCACCATGGAAGCTACCTTTGAGACGAGACCTTCTTGTTCAAGGTCCGTTCGAACATCCGAATCTGGTCTCACTCCAGCTGACTGCTTGGAGATTGAACGCTTGATCTTATCGAAGCGAGGGTTCTCAGATTCTGTTATCGATACTCTTGTTCAGGCCAGAAAGCCTGTAACTAGAAAGATTTACCACAAAATTTGGAAAAAATATATCTGTTGGTGTGAATCTAAAGGATTCCCTTGGGACAAGGTTAAGATTCCTAAGATTCTATCCTTCCTTCAAGAAGGATTGGAAAAAGGATTATCTGCAAGTTCCCTGAAGGGACAGATTTCTGCCTTGTCTGTGTTACTTCACAAAAAGCTGGCAGCTGTGCCAGATGTTCAAGCCTTTGTTCAGGCTCTGGTTAGAATCAAGCCTGTTTACAAACCTTTGACTCCTCCTTGGAGTCTCAACTTAGTTCTTTCAGTTCTTCAGGGGGTTCCGTTTGAACCCTTACATTCCGTTGATATTAAGTTATTATCTTGGAAAGTTTTGTTTTTGGTTGCAATTTCTTCTGCTAGAAGAGTTTCAGAGTTATCTGCTCTGCAGTGTTCTCCTCCTTATCTGGTGTTCCATGCAGATAAGGTGGTTTTACGTACTAAACCTGGTTTTCTTCCAAAAGTTGTTTCTAACAAAAACATTAACCAGGAGATTATCGTACCTTCTGTGTCCGAAACCAGTTTCGAAGAAGGAACGTTTGTTGCACAATTTGGATGTTGTTCGCGCTCTAAAATTCTATTTAGATGCTACAAAGGATTTTAGACAAACATCTTCCTTGTTTGTTGTTTATTCCGGTAAAAGGAGAGGTCAAAAAGCAACTTCTACCTCTCTCTCTTTTTGGATTAAAAGCATCATCAGATTGCCTTACGAGACTGCCGGACGGCAGCCTCCCGAAAGAATCACAGCTCATTCCACTAGGGCTGTGGCTTCCACATGGGCCTTCAAGAACGAGGCTTCTGTTGATCAGATATGTAGGGCAGCGACTTGGTCTTCACTGCACACTTTTACCAAATTTTACAAGTTTGATACTTTTGCTTCTTCTGAGGCTATTTTTGGGAGAAAGGTTTTGCAAGCCGTGGTGCCTTCCATCTAGGTGACCTGATTTGCTCCCTCCCATCATCCGTGTCCTAAAGCTTTGGTATTGGTTCCCACAAGTAAGGATGACGCCGTGGACCGGACACACCTATGTTGGAGAAAACAGAATTTATGTTTACCTGATAAATTACTTTCTCCAACGGTGTGTCCGGTCCACGGCCCGCCCTGGTTTTTTAATCAGGTCTGATAATTTATTTTCTTTAACTACAGTCACCACGGTATCATATGGTTTCTCCTATGCAAATATTCCTCCTTAACGTCGGTCGAATGACTGGGGTAGGTTGAGCCTAGGAGGGATCATGTGACCAGCTTTGCTGGGCTCTTTGCCATTTCCTGTTGGGGAAGAGAATATCCCACAAGTAAGGATGACGCCGTGGACCGGACACACCGTTGGAGAAAGTAATTTATCAGGTAAACATAAATTCTGTTTTTTATGCTTTCGCACTTTTTTCTTATCACCCCACTTCTTGGCTATTCGTTAAACTGATTTGTGGGTGTGGTGAGGGGTGTATTTGTAGGCATTTTGAGGTTTGGGAAACTTTGCCCCTCCTGGTAGGAATGTATATCCCATATGTCACTAGCTCATGGACTCTTGCTAATATGAAAGCAATGAATTTATCAGGTAAGTTCTTACATAAATTATGTTTTTTATTTTTAAATAGAGTACATTCGTTGTTGAAAAGGTGTTGATTATATTGGATATTGAGGAGTCTAGTTCTTTTGATTTAAGACTATCTAACATTTAAATTCTGCTCATTAACCTCCTGTGGTTTCTTCAGAGGTTTTTTTTCCCAGTTCATGATACTAGGGAATGGAATAGGCCTGGGACTTCTTTTATTCCTTCTTTAAGGTTTTTAAATTGTGTCCTTTGCCGGCAGTTAGTTTAAAGTTTCGAGGAAGATCCCCAAAGTTAATGGGGCTATCTCTACTCTTGCTAAACATACTACTATTCCTATAGAAAATAGTATTTATTTTTTTCCTTCAGATGGGAAACTTGTATCTTATTTTGACTTTTTTAAATTTGTTTGGTTCAATTCGGTCCAAACTTCTTAGATTGGGGTACTGAATAAAACTGCCTGTGAGAAGTTTTTTTTTCTCTCTAGCATATTCCAGCTATTCCAGTAAAGGCTCACACTTTTCTGAAGTATGTTTCAGACATGTATGTGTTGGGTACTTGTGAGGCGCGGCTGGTTACCTGTTGGGGTCTCAAGGCGCTGCTCAGGCCTGGAGTTATCTGGGGTATTCATACCAGCTCCATTTCAGGAACAGGGTTTGGGGTTTTGTTCAAAACTATTCATTGTCCCAAAGATAGAAAATCTTTGTTTACAATAGATACAATAGATGCATATCTTCTTCTGTTTTCATTCAGATTATTTTTCACTTTCTGAGATTCTCTTTTTTTTTGACAAGCATTACCAATTTGTTGCTTTTCCTTCTGGTCTAGCGACAGCTCTGAGAATCTTTTCAAGGTTCTCAGTGTTTCCTTATTTGGACGATCTCGTGGTACTGGCTCAGTTTTTTCGATCTGCAGAATCTCATACGATTCAACTTTTGTTGTTTCTTCTTAGACATGGTTGGAGGATCTTTTTATCAAAAGATCCTTGGTTGCTCAGACAAGGGTCACCTTTTTTAGGTTTCCAGATAGATTGTGTCAATGTCTTTGTCTCTAACAGACAGGAGACAATTATATTGGGTTCAGTTTGTCGGAACCTTCAGTCTCTATTATTTCCTTCAGTAGCTATATGCATGGAAGTTTTAGGTCTCATGGCTGCAGCATTGGATTCAATCCCCTTTGCTCATTTTCATATGAAACCTTTCCAGTTTTTTATACTGAATTAATGGTGCAGTGATTCTAGGATATCATTTTTATTATCTTTGAATTGCAATGTTCAACTATCTTTGACTTGGTGGTTAGATCACCATCATATAGTTCTACGGGTCTCTTCGATTCATCCAACCTGGACCTTGATCACTACAGATGCGAGTCTTTTAGGTTGGGAGGCTGTCTGGGGATCTCTGTCAGCACAAGGGGTTTGGAAATCTCAGGAGGCAAGATTACCATTCAATATTTTGGAACTCCGTGATTTCTCTGAGTTCGTCAGTTTTGGCTTCTTTTTGAAGAGAGACACGTTACTGTTTTTCAGACAGACAATGTCACAACTGTGGCGTATGTCAATCATCAGGATGGGACTCTGTCCTTAGGCTGTGAAAGAAGTATCTCGGATACTTGCTTGGGCTAAATCCAGCTCCTGTCTAATTTCTGCGGTCCATATCCCAGATGTGTTTTTTTCAAATTGTTCTGATGTGAGGGTTTCCAGTAATAGTTCTGATGGCATCTCATCTAAACAAGATAACTTCCCAGGTACCTATTCAGGTCCGGGGATCCTCAGGCGGAAACAGTGTATGCATTGACACTTCCTTGGAGTTATCAATCTGCCTATATTTTTGCTCCTTCTGGTTCTCCTTTTTAAGAGTGATTTTTCAAAATCATCATGGAGCAATCGTTTCACTCAGGTTTTGGTATATGGTTCTTGTTCGGATGTCCAGTATCCAACCTTGGTCACTTCCATTTAGGCCAGACCTTATATCTTAAGATTCGTTTTTTCCGTCAGGAAATCAAATTATTAAATTTGATGGTATGGCAATTAAAACGCTTAGTGCTTAGTCATAGAGGTTTCTCTGACTCGGTGATTAATACTATGTTGCAGGTTCGTAAATCTGTGTCTAGAAAGATTTATTATCGAGTTTGGAAGACTTTCATCTTATGATGCTCTTCTCATAATTTCTCTTGGCATTCTTTTAGAATTCCTAGGATTTTATAGTTTCTTCATAAGGTTTTGTCTGCAAGTTCCTTGAAAGGACAAATCTCTGCTCTTTCTGTGCTGTTTCACAGAAAAAATTGCGAATCTTTCTGATATTCATTGTTTTGTTCAGGCTTTGGTTCGTATCAAGCCTGTCATTAAGCCAATTTCTCCTCCTTGGAGTCTTAATTTGGTTCTGAGGGCTTAACATGCTCTTCGGTTTGAGCATATGCATTCTTTGGACATTGAATTACTTTCATGGAAAGTATTGTTCCTTTTGACCATCTCTTCTGCTAGAAGAGTTTTTGAATTATCTGCTCTTTCTTGTGAGTCTCCTTTTTTGATTTTTCATCAGGATAAGGTGGTTTTGCTTTCTTTATTTAAATTTTTACCTCAAGTTGTGAATTCTAACAACATTAATAGAGGAATTATTGTTCCTTCCTTGTGTCCTAAATCCTAAAAATTCTTTGGAAAGATCCTTACATTCTTTGGATGTGGTCAGAGTTTTGAAATATTATGTTGAAGCTACTAAGATTTCAGAAAGACTTCTAGTCTATTTGTTATCTTTTCTGGCTTTAGGAAAGGTCAGAAGGCTTCTGACATTTCTTTGGCGTCTTGGTTAAAGCTTTTGATTCATCATGCTTATGTGGAGTCGGGTAAATCCCCGCCTCAAAGGATTACGGCTCATTCTACTAGGTCAGTTTCTACTTCCTGGGCTTTTAAGAATGAAGCTTCTGTTGATCAGATTTGCAAAGCAGCAACTTGGTCTTCTTTGCATACTTTTACTAAATTCTACCATTTAGATGTTTTTTCTCCAACATTGGTGTGTCCGGTCCACGGCGTCATCCATAACTTGTGGGAATATTCTCTTCCCCAACAGGAAATGGCAAAGAGCACAGCAAAAGCTGTCCATATAGTCCCTCCTAGGCTCCGCCCACCCCAGTCATTCTCTTTGCCGCTGAACAAACAGTGGAATGGGGACTATACAGACTTGTCTCCAGTGATTCAAGTAGATCAGAAGACCAGAGACTCACTCCGTTGGTGGCTAACCCAGGATCACCTGTCCCAGGGAATGAGCTTCCGCAGACCAGAGTTGGTCATCGTCACGACCGACGCCAGTCTAGTGGGCTGGGGCGCGGTCTGGGACTCCCTGAAAGCTCAGGGGCTATGGTCTCGGGAAGTGTCTCTTCTCCCGATAAACATTCTGGAACTGAGAGCGATATTCAATACTCTCAGGGCTTGGCCTCAACTAGCAAAGGCCAGATTCATAAGATTCCAATCAGACAACATGACGACTGTTGCTTACATCAACCATCAGGGGGGAACAAGGAGTTCCCTGGCGATGAGAGAAGTGACCAAAATCATAAAATGGGCGGAGGATCACTCCTGCCACCTATCTGCGATCCACATCCCAGGAGTGGAAAACTGGGAGGCGAATTATCTGAGTCGTCAGACATTCCATCCGGGGGAGTGGGAACTCCACCCCGAGATATTTGCCCAGTTGACTCAATTATGGGGCATTCCAGACATGGATCTGATGGCGTCTCGTCAGAACTTCAAGGTTCCTTGCTACGGGTCCAGATCCAGGGATCCCAAGGCGACTCTAGTGGATGCATTAGTAGCGCCTTGGACCTTCAACCTAGCTTATGTGTTTCCACCGTTTCCTCTCATTCCCAGGCTGGTAGCCAGGATCAAGCAGGAGAGGGCCTCAGTGATCTTGATAGCTCCTGCGTGGCCACGCAGGACTTGGTATGCAGACCTGGTGAATATGTCATCGGCTCCACCATGGAAGCTACCTTTGAGACAGGATCTTCTAGTACAAGGTCCATTCGAACATCCAAATCTAGTTTCCCTCCAGCTAACGGCTTGGAAATTGAACGCTTGATTTTATCTAAGCGTGGGTTTTCGGATTCTGTAATAGATACTCTGGTACAAGCCAGAAAACCTATAACTAGAAAAATTTACCATAAAATATGGAAAAGATGTATCTGTTGGTGTGAATCCAAGGGATTCTCATGGAGTAAGATTAAAATCCCTTGGATCCTTTCCTTTCTACAAGAAGGTTTGGATAAGGGATTATCAGCGAGTTCTCTAAAGGGACAGATTTCTGCTTTATCTGTCTTGTTACACAAACGACTGGCAGCTGTGCCTGATGTTCAAGCTATTGTTCAGGCTTTGGTCAGGATCAAGCCTGTTTACAGACCTTTGACTCCTCCCTGGAGTCTGAATTTAGTTCTTTCAGTTCTTCAAGGGGTTCCGTTTGAACCTCCTACATTCCATAGATATCAAGATGTTATCTTGGAAAGTTCTGTTTTTGGTTGCTATTTCTTCTGCTAGAAGAGTTTCTGAGTTATCTGCTTTGCAGTGTAATCTGCCCTATCTGGTGTTCCATTCAGATAAGGTTGTTTTGCGTACTAAACCTGGTTTCCTTCCAAAGGTTGTTTCCAACAAGAATATTAACCAGGAAATAGTTGTGCCTTCTTTGTGTCCGAATCCAGTTTCAAAGAAGGAACGTTTGTTACACAATTTAGATGTAGTTCGTGCTTTAAAGTTCTATTTAGAAGCAACAAAGGATTTCAGACAAAAGTCTTCTCTGTTTGTCGTTTATTCTGGCAAGAGGAGAGTTCAAAAAGCTACTGCTACCTCTCTTTCCTTTTGGCTAAAAAGCATCATCCTATTGGCTTACGAGACTGCCGGACGGCAGCCTCCTGAACGCATCACAGCTCACTCTACTAGGGCTGTGGCTTCCACATGGGCCTTCAAGAACGAGGCTTCTGTTGATCAGATATGTAAGGCAGCGACTTGGTCTTCCCTGCACACTTTTGCCAAATTCTACAAATTTGATACTTTTGCTTCTTCGGAGGCTATTTTTGGGAGAAAGGTTTTGCAAGCCGTGGTGCCTTCTGTTTAGGTAACCTGATTGGCTCCCTCCCTTCATCCGTGTCCTAAAGCTTTGGTATTGGTTCCCACAAGTTATGGATGACGCCGTGGACCGGACACACCAATGTTGGAGAAAACAGAATTTATGCTTACCTGATAAATTACTTTCTCCAACGGTGTGTCCGGTCCACGGCCCGCCCTGGTTTTTTAATCAGGTTTGATGAATTTCTTTCTTTAACTACAGTCACCACGGCACCTTATGGTTTCTCCTGTTTTTTCTCCTGTCCGTCGGTCGAATGACGGTGGTGGGCGGAGCCTAGGAGGGACTATATGGACAGCTTTTGCTGTGCTCTTTGCCATTTCCTGTTGGGGAAGAGAATATTCCCACAAGTTATGGATGACGCCGTGGACCGGACACACCGTTGGAGAAAGTAATTTATCAGGTAAGCATAAATTCTGTTTTCTTCTTCAGAAGCAGTTTTTGGTAGAAAAGTACTTCAGGCAGCTGTTTCAGTTAGATTCTTCTGCTTATAATTTCAGTTTTTTTCATTATAAAGATTAAAACTTTTGATTTGGGTTGTGGATTGTTTTTTCAGCGGAATTGGCCTTCTTTATTTTATCCCTCCCTCTCTAGTGACTTTTGCGTGGAGTTCCACATCTTGGGTATTTGCTATGCCATACATCACTAGCTCATGGACTCTTGCCAATTACATGAAAGAAAACATAATTTATGTAAGAACTTACCTGATAAATTAATTTATTTCATATTGGCAAGAGTTCATGAGACCCACCCTTTTTTGTGGTGGTTATGATATTTTTGTATAAAGCACAATTATTCAAATTCCTTGTTGATGCTTTCGCTCCTTTCTTATCACCCCACTTCTTGGCTATTCGTTAAACTGAATTGTGGGTGTGGTGAGGGGTGTATTTATAGGCATTTTGAGGTTTGGGAAACTTTGCCCCTCCTGGTAGGAATGTATATCCCATACGTCACTAGCTCATGGACTCTTGCCAATATGAGAGAAATGAATTTATCAGGTAAGTTCTTACATAAATTATGTTTTCCTCTCTCTATAAAAGAAAGGGAAGAGATGAAAGAAAAAAGAAAAATGCTTTAGTGTCCCGGCGGTGGTAGATATCCACTTAACCACCTACTCCAGGAAGGGAAAAAAAAAGGAAAAGCTTTAGTGTTGCAGCAGTGGTAAATATCCACCTAACTACCTACTCCTGTGGGTGGAAAAAACCCCAAACAAAAACAAAGTAAAAATACCCGTTATGGGAAAAACTGTGTCTGATATTAGTACTTTAGTGTGCCAGTGTTATATAGGAAGGAGGAACCCAATAATTGGGTATATTCTATACTTAAACCAAGTGACCTGTGTAGTGAAAAAAAAAAAGGTGCTTTGGGTGTTACTGCGGTAACTGATATTATAGCTGTGTCTAGTAAAGCAGTGTCTAGTGTAGTGCCAAATGAAAGTCTGTATTATGTATCACAACATTGCTACATAACCATACAGAAAAAAGAAAAGAAAAACGTAATTTCCCTTTTCTTTTCACCCTTAGGGGCATTGCCCTAAAAAGTAATAGAACACAAGTCCTTCTTTTCTTGCTTCTCTTCTTACTCTGCATTCCCATACACTAGTGGTGATTTACCTCTGAGATGGATTGACTTGGCTGTCCATTCTTTTTTTTCTTTCTAGCTTCTTCCCAAGTAGCTTTTTGGGGTTTTCCTTTCTCCCGATCTCTTTGCCTCATCTCAGCTTGTTCTTCTTTCTCAAAGTCCTCTGATATTTCTAGATCCAATTGTAACTTTGTTTTTATATGCAGAATATCTTCCTTCCTTTTATAATATAATATATTTACATTATAAGAAATTATTAGCCTGAAGAGGTATGTCCACTTATACCTTATCCCCTTTTCTTGCAGGCACCTGGTTAGAAATCTAAGATCTCTCCTTTTTTTCATAGTAGCCATGCTTAAATCTGCAAATATCTGGATATCCCACTGTTGATATCTGAGTATGTGCTCTCTTTTGGCTATTCTTAGGATTTGTTCTTTTATTTCAAAATCTTGTAGATTTAGTATTACGTCTCTTGCTCTTCCTGATATCCCTTGGTTTGCCAATCAATGTATTCTTTCAATTTTAATATCTCCTTCTTGTAAATTTGGTATAAGGGAGGTGAAAAACTTTTGGGCAAATGCTTTTAAGTTCTCCATTTTAATTTCAACAGGGATGCCTTTTATCCTTAAATTCCCCCTTCTAGACCTATCTTCCAGGTCTGCTAATTTATCTTGCATATCATTTATTAAACGTGCTTGTAGAGATATAACTTAATTAGCCTGGGAGATTTCTTTATCTGCATCCTCTTGTTGTTCCTCTAGAGCATTAACCCTTTGGCCCATTTCATTCAGCTCTTTTTTAATTTCAGAGAGTTCAGAAACAATACAATCTTTTATAGAAATAATGTCCTTTGTTTCCAATTTTCTTATCTCCTCCATATTTATCTGGATATCCATATTTGACGGGCTATCTGTTACCTTTGCAGCTAGTTTTGGAACAAGTATGATTCTCCATGCTCATATTATGGAAAAAGGGGTTATCTTTCACGCTTGGGGATTTATTGCTTCTGTTTATTTTATCTAATTTGGCTGCTTTTTTTTATGCCATTTTCCTATCGTTTTCCCTTGTGTTTAATCTTTCTTTCCCTTTTTATTTTTTTTATTTTTATCCTTTCTCCTTTTCCCCCTTTCCTTTCCCCTTTCTTAGCTAATTTTATATTAATATCCCCCTCTTAGCTTTTTTCTTCCCGTCTTCTGTGGGTTTCCCCCACCTTTAGGAAACCCCACTTTGCTTTTTTACTGTAGCCAAGAGTTCACCTTTTACGCTAAGAAATCTGGGTCTTGGATTATCCCCAGAGCGTACACTTTCCCCTATGGAAGTCCACCTATTTCTCCAACATAGGTGTGTCCGGTCCACGGCGTCATCCTTACTTGTGGGATATTCTCTTCCCCAACAGGAAATGGCAAAGAGCCCAGCAAAGCTGGTCATATGATCCCTCCTAGGCTCCGCCTACCCCAGTCATTCTCTTTGCCGTTGCACAGGCAACATCTCCACGGAGATGGCTAAGAGTTTTTTGGTGTTTAAATGTAGTTTTTATTCTTCAATCAAGTGTTTGTTATTTTAAAATAGTGCTGGTATGTACTATTTACTCTGAAACAGAAAAGAGAAGAAGATTTCTGTTTGTGAGAGGAAGATGATTTTAGCAAACGTTACTAAAATCGATTGCCGTTTCCACACAGGACTGTTGAGATGAAGTAACTTCAGTTGGGGGAAGCAGTTGGCAGACTTTTCTGCCTGAGGTATGATGGTCACATTTCTAACACGACTTGGTAATGCTGGAAGGCTGTCATTTTCCCTATGGGGACCGGTAAGCCATTTTCTTAGATTAAGTATAAGAATAAAGGCTTTATAAGGGCTTAAAAAACTGGTAGACATTTTTCTGGGCTAAAACGATTATTTGCTAAGCATATTTGACAGATTATAGCGCTTTATAGTTATTATAATCTTGGGGATTGTTGTTAAAAAACGGCAGGCACTGTATGGACACCTTTTTCAGATGGGGGCCTTCTCTAGTCATAGGCAGAGCCTCATTTTCGCGCCACTAATGCACAGTTGTTTTTGGAAGGCAAGGCATGCAGATGCATGTGTGAGGAGCTAAGATCCACTGAAAAAGCTTATAGAAGGCGTCATTTGGTATTGTATTCCCCTCTGGGCTTGGTTGGGTCTCAGCAAAGCAGATTCCTGGGACTGTATAGGGGTTAAATGTAAAAACGGCTCCGGTTCCGTTATTTTAAGGGTCAAATTTGGTGTGCAATACTTTTAAGGCTTTAAGACACTGTGGTGAAATTTTGGTGAATTTTGAACAATTGCTTCATACTTTTTCGCATATTCAGTAATAAAGTGTGTTCTGTTTAAAATTTAAAGTGACAGTAACGGTTTTATTTTAAAACGTTTTTTGTGCTTTGTTGACAAGTTTAAGCCTGTTTAACATGTCTGAACCATCAGATAAACGATGTTCTATATGTATGAAAGCCAATGTGTCTCCCCATTTAAATATATGTGATAATTGTGACATGGTGTCCAAACAAAGTAGGGACAATGATGCCACAGATAATAATAGTGCCCAAGATGATTCTTCAGATGAGGGGAGTAAGCATGGTACTGCATCACCCCCTTCTGTGTCTACACCAGTTTTGCCCACACAAGAGGCCCCTAGTACATCTAGTGCGCCAATACTTATTACTATGCAACAATTAACGGCTGTATTGCAAATATTTTATCTAAAATGCCTACTTATCAAAGAAAGCGCGATTGCTCTGTTTTAAACACTGAAGAGCAAGAGGACGCTGATGATAACGCTTCTGACATACCCTCACACCAATCTGAAGGGGCCAGGAGGGAGGTTTTGTCTGAGGGAGAAATTTCAGATTCAGGGAAAATTTCTCAACAAGCTGAACCTGATGTTGTAACATTTAAATTTAAATTAGAACATCTCCGCGCACTGCTTAAGGAGGTATTATCTACTCTGGATGATTGTGACAATTTGGTCATTCCAGAGAAATTATGTAAGATGGACAAGTTCCTAGAGGTTCCGGTGCCCCCCGATGTTTTTCCTATACCCAAGCGGGTGGCGGACATAGTAAACAAGGAATGGGAAAGGCCCGGCATACCTTTTGTGCCTCCCCCTATATTTAAGAAATTATTTCCTATAGTCGACCCCAGAAAGGACTTATGGCAGACAGTCCCTAAGGTCGAGGGGGCGGTCTCTACTCTAAACAAACGCACTACTATTCCCATAGAAGATAGTTGTGCTTTTAAAGATTCTATGGATAAAAAATTAGAGGGTTTGCTTAAAAGAATGTTTGTTCAGCAAGGTTACCTTCTTCAACCAATTTCATGCATTGTTCCTGTCACTACGGCAGCGTGTTTCTGGTTCGAAGAACTAGAAAAGTTGCTCGATAAGGAATCTTCGTATGAGGAGATATGGACAGAGTTCATGCACTTAAATTGGCTAACTCTTTTATTCTAGATGCCGCTTTGCAATTAGCGAGATTAGCGGCGAAAAATTCAGGGTTTGCTATCGTGGCGCGCAGAGCGCTCTGGCTAAAGTCTTGGTCAGCGGATGTGTCTTCCAAGACAAAATTGCTTAACATCCATTTCAAGGGCAAAACACTGTTTGGTCCTGATTTGAAAGAGATTATTTCAGACATCACCGGAGGAAAGGGCCACGCCCTTCCTCAGGATAGGTCTTTTAAGGCTAGAAATAAGCCTAATTTTCGTCCCTTTCGCAGAAATGGACCAGCCTCTACTTCTACATCCTCTAAGCAAGAGGGTAATACTTCTCAACCCAAACCAGCCTGGAGACCGATGCAAGGCTGGAACAAGGGTAAGCAGGCCAAGAAGCCTGCCACTGCTACCAAATCAGCATGAAGAGATGGCCCCCGATCCGGGACCGGATCTGGTGGGGGGCAGACTTTCTCTCTTTGCTCAGGCCTGGGCAAGAGATGTTCAGGATCCTTGGGCACTAGAAATAGTTTCTCAAGGTTATCTCCTGGAATTCAAGGAACTACCCCCAAGGGGAAGGTTCCACAGGTCTCAATTATCTTCAAACCAAATAAAAAGACAGGCATTCTTACATTGTGTAGAAGACCTGTTAAGGATGGGAGTAATTCATCCAGTTCCAATAAGAGAACAAGGGATGGGATTTTACTCCAACCTGTTCATAGTTCCCAAAAAAGAAGGAACGTTCAGACCAATTCTAGATCTCAAGATCCTAAACAAATTTCTCAGGGTTCCATCATTCAAAATGGAAACCATTCGAACGATCCTTCCTACCATCCAGGAAGGTCAATTTATGACCACGGTGGATTTAAAGGATGCGTACCTCCATATTCCTATCCACAAGGAACATCATCAGTTCCTAAGGTTCGCTTTTCTGGACAAGCATTACCAGTTTGTGGCACTTCCTTTCGGATTAGCCACTGCTCCGAGAATTTTCACAAAGGTACTAGGATCCCTTCTAGCGGTTCTAAGACCAAGGGGCATTGCAGTAGTACCGTACTTGGACGACATCCTGATTCAAGCGTCGTCTCTGTCAAAAGCAAAGGCTCATACGGACATCGTCCTAGCCTTTCTCAGATCTCACGGATGGAAAGTAAACATAGAAAAAAGTTCTCTTTCCCCGTCAACAAGAGTTCCCTTCTTGGGAACAATAATAGACTCCTTAGAAATGAGAATTTTTCTGACAGAGGTCAGAAAATCAAAACTTCTAAGCTCTTGTCAAGTTCTTCATTCTGTTCTTCGTCCTTCCATAGCGCAGTGCATGGAAGTAATAGGATTGATGGTTGCAGCAATGGACATAGTTCCTTTTGCACGAATTCATCTAAGACCATTACAACTGTGCATGCTCAGACAGTGGAATGGGGATTATACAGACTTGTCTCAGACGATTCAAGTAGATCAAAAGACCAGAGATTCACTCCGTTGGTGGCTAATCCTGGACAACCTGTCACAGGGAATGAGCTTCCGCAGACCAGAGTGGGTCATTGTCACGACCGACGCCAGTCTGGTGGGCTGGGGCGCGGTCTGGGAACCCCTGAAAGCTCAGGGTCTATGGTCTCGGGAAGAATCTCTTCTCCCGATAAACATTCTGGAACTGAGAGCAATATTCAATGCTCTCAAAGCTTGGCCTCATCTAGCAAAGGCCAAATTCATAAGGTTTCAATCAGACAACATGACGACAGTTGCATATATCAACCATCAGGGGGGAACAAGGAGTTCCCTGGCGATGGAGGAAGTGACCAAGATAATTCAATGGGCGGAGGATCACTCCTGCCACTTGTCTGCAATCCACATCCCAGGAGTAGAAAATTGGGAAGCGGATTTTCTGAGTCGTCAGACATTCCATCCGGGGGAGTGGGAACTCCACCCGGAAATCTTTGCCCAAATAACTCAATTATGGGGCATTCCAGACATGGATCTGATGGCGTCTCGTCAGAACTTCAAGGTTCCTTGTTACGGGTCCAGATCCAGGGATCCCAAGGTGACTCTAGTAGATGCACTAGTAGCACCTTGGACCTTCAACCTAGCTTATGTTTTCCCACCGTTTCCTCTCATTCCCAGGCTGGTAGCCAGGATCAACCAGGAGAGGGCTTCGGTGATCTTGATAGCTCCTGCGTGGCCACGCAGGACTTGGTATGCAGACCTGGTGAATATGTCATCGGCTCCACCATGGAAGCTACCTTTGAGACAGGACCTTCTTGTTCAAGGTCCATTCGAACATCCGAATCTG
Source organism: Bombina bombina (assembly GCF_027579735.1). Taxonomy (NCBI): domain Eukaryota; kingdom Metazoa; phylum Chordata; class Amphibia; order Anura; family Bombinatoridae; genus Bombina; species Bombina bombina. Next base: position 232,801,095 of record NC_069499.1, read on the forward strand.
GTTTCTCTCCAACTGACTGCTTGGAGATTGAACGCTTGATTTTATCAAAGCGTGGGTTTTCAGATTCTGTAATAGATACTCTGATTCAGGCTAGAAAGCCTGTAACTAGAAAAATTTACCATAAGATATGGAAAAAATATATCTATTGGTGTGAATCTAAAGGATTCCCATGGAACAAGATAAAAATTCCTAGGATTTTATCCTTTCTACAAGAGGGTTTGGAGAAGGGATTATCTGCAAGTTCTCTGAAGGGACAGATTTCTGCGTTATCTGTTTTACTTCACAAAAGGCTGGCAGCTGTGCCAGACGTTCAAGCGTTTGTTCAGGCTCTGGTTAGAATCAAGCCTGTTTACAGACCTTTGACTCCTCCCTGGAGTCTTAATCTAGTTCTTTCAGTTCTTCAAGGGGTTCCGTTTGAACCCTTACATTCCGTAGATATTAAGTTATTATCTTGGAAAGTTTTGTTTTTGGTTGCAATTTCTTCTGCTAGAAGAGTTTCTGAGTTATCTGCTCTGCAGTGTTCTCCGCCCTATCTGGTGTTCCATGCAGATAAGGTGGTTTTGCGTACTAAGCCTGGTTTTCTTCCGAAAGTTGTTTCCAACAAGAATATTAACCAGGAGATAGTTGTACCTTCTTTGTGCCCGAATCCAGTTTCAAAGAAGGAACGTTTGTTACACAATTTGGACGTAGTCCGTGCTCTAAAATTCTATTTAGAGGCCACTAAAGATTTCAGACAAACTTCTTCTTTGTTTGTTGTTTATTCTGGTAAAAGGAGAGGTCAAAAAGCAACTTCTACCTCTCTTTCTTTTTGGCTTAAAAGCATTATCCGTTTGGCTTATGAGACTGCCGGACGGCAGCCTCCTGAAAGAATCACAGCTCACTCCACTAGGGCTGTGGCTTCCACATGGGCCTTCAAGAACGAGGCTTCTGTTGACCAGATATGTAAGGCAGCGACTTGGTCTTCACTGCACACTTTTGCCAAATTTTACAAATTTGATACTTTTGCTTCTTCAGAGGCTATTTTTGGGAGAGAGGTTTTGCAAGCCGTGGTGCCTTCCATTTAGGTGACCTGATTTGCTCCCTCCCTTCATCCGTGTCCTAAAGCTTTGGTATTGGTTCCCACAAGAAAGGATGACGCCGTGGACCGGACACACCTATGTTGGAGAAAACAGAATTTATGCTTACCTGATAAATTGCTTTCTCCAACGGTGTGTCCGGTCCACGGCCCGCCCTGGTTTTTTTAATCAGGTCTGATGAATTATTTTCTCTAACTACAGTCACCACAGTATCATATGGTTTCTCCTCTGCATATTTCCTCCTGTACGTCGGTCGAATGACTGGGGTAGGCGGAGCCTAGGAGGGATCATATGACCAGCTTTGCTGGGCTCTTTGCCATTTCCTGTTGGGGAAGAGAATATCCCACAAGTAAGGATGACGCCGTGGACCGGACACACCGTTGGAGAAAGCAATTTATCAGGTAAGCATAAATTCTGTTTTCCTATACCCTCCTTCGGGTCTCTTTCCTTAAGCCTCCATGTTAGGGCTCTGCTCCCTCTGAGACCTTCTCCTGAATCAGCACTTCTGTATCTGTCCAGGATTTCTGGGGCTGTCTGGCATTCAGCTCCTCACCTCTCTCACTCTCCCTGTATTACGTTCCGCCTCCTCCTCCTGCATCCACTTGCGGCTCTCCCGCTTGCTCGGGCTCGGCCAGCAACTCCAGTCTCCTCACTCGAGTCAAACCTTCCTCTAGGCAGCAGCACCTGTTAGTCTCCACCTGAATGGACTTGCATCGCCCCTGCAAGCTGAAACTGGAACTTGCGGCTCTCACGCTTGCTCAGGCTCGGCTGGCCGCTCCAATCTCTTCTTCCACGTCAGATCCTCCTCTCTGCAGCAACACCTATTAGTCTCCACCTGGCTAGGCTCACATCTCACCTGCAAACCTTTTCTAACACAGGTACGGTGATGTTTGTAGCGTGCTGTCTTTTACAGCTCCTCTTCTTCTCTGCAGGGATTTTTTAAGCTGACTTTGCAGATTTTCTCCCTTAGTATATGTATATCATGCGAAAGATATCCACTTTAAGCCCCAGGGTAGTTTACCATATTATATTAACGTAGCATTCTGACAGGGAGAACTTGGAGCTTTACAACTCTGCTGCCATCCTCTCGCACGCAGCAGACTCCACCCCCTACCTGCGAACTACTAGTTTCTCCCTACTGTCACCAGATGTGTACTTTAATACCGTCACTAGTGCAACGGCATATTGGTTTGATACGTTGTCTGATGCTACTATATTAGAAACTCCCCTGGATGAAATCCCGGATAGGATTGAAGCTTTTCAAGTTGGCTAATCCCTTTATTTTAGTTTCTTCCCTTCAAGTTATCAAACTGGGAGCATAGGTTTCAGGTTATCTGTTCCAGTTCACAGAGCCTTTTTGGCTAGAGCTTTGTTCAACGGATGTATGCTCTAAGTCTAAGCTTTTAGCGATTTCTGACAAGGGGAAGACCTTGTTAGGACCTGGCTTGACGGAAATAATATATTTTGAAGTTTTAAAGATTTAAAAAAAAAAGAAAAAGAGAATCCAATTGGCCTGCTGTTGAATCAGACACAGCATGAAGGTCATGCCTCCGATCCGGGAGCCGGATCTTGTAGGGGACAGACTTTCCCTTTTCGCTCAGGCTTGGATTCGAAATGTTCAGGATTCCTGGGCAATAGATAATAGTGTCCCAGGGATACAAGTTAGAGTTTAACAGTTTCCTCCCAGAGGCAGGTTTTTGCTTTCAAGATTATCTGAAGATCAGACAAATTGAGAGGCGTTCTTACACTGCGTAGGAGTCCTCTCAGACCTGGGAGTGATTGTTCCAGTCCCTATACTGGTACAGGGTCTGGGTTTTTTATCTTAATCGGTTTGTGGTTCCCTAATAAGAGGTAACCTTCAGACCACTTTTTAGATCTCAAGAGTCTAAACAAATTTTCTTAGTGTACCGTCTTTCAAGATGGAAACTATTTGTTCCATTCTTTCCTTGATCCAAGAGGGTCAATTTATGACAACAGTCAGTGGATTTCAAAGACACATAACTTCATGTTCCATTCTCAAGTTCTAAGGTTTGCCTTTCTGGACAAATGCTTCCAGTTCGTGGCTCTTCCTTTCGGTCTTGCCACAGCTCTCAGAGTTTTCACAAGGGCTCTGGGAGCGCTGTTGACGGTGCTTCAGTTACGGGGCACTGCAGCGGCGCCCTATCTGGCAGACATTTTAGTCTAGGCACCATCCTTACAACTAGCAGGATTTTTCAGACATGGTGTTATCCTTCCCGTGATCTCACGGGTGGAAGGTAAATTTGGAAAATAATTCCTTAGTCCCAAGCAACAAGGGTAACTTTCTTGGGAACCAGAATAGATTCCGTATCGATGAAGAATTTTCTGAAAGAATGTCGGGAAATCAGAGTTTATCGATACTTGTCTAGTCGTTCAGTCCACTTCTCAGCCTTCAGTGGCTCAGTACATGGAGGTAATGGACACCATCCTGTTTGCTCGGTTCCATCTCAGACCTCTTCAGACTCTCAGACCTCTGCAGTTAAGCATGCTCAGACAATGTATCGGAGAGTATACAGATTTGTCTCCTCGAATGTCTCTGGATCGTCTCTCCCTGGGAACCTGCTTTTGCAGAACATCTTGAGTGATTGTGTCAACAGACACCAGCCTTCTAGGGTGGGGAGCAGTTTGGGGCTCCCTAAGGGCTCAAGAGGTTTGGACTCTCTAGAGTCTGTTTTTTCTATAAACATTCTGGAGCTGAGAGCGATCTACAATGTTCTTCTGGCCTGGCCTCAGTTAGCCTTGGTCCAGTTTATCAGGTTCCAGTCAAACAAGATAACGTCAGTGGATACATCAATCATCAGGGAGGCACGAGGTGTTCCTTAGCGATGACAGAGGTATCCAATATAATTCAGTGGGCAGAGGCCCATTCTTGCTATCTGTCGGTAATACTCATCCCAGGGGTGGACATCTGGGAGGCGGATTTCCTGAGCAAGCAGATCTTACCTCTGGGGGAGTGGGAACTCCATCCGGTAGTGTTCTCCAGTTTTTTTTTCCTCCGTTTGCTTTCTTCCTCGGGTCAGTGCTCGAATCAAGCAGGAGATGGCATCAGTGATCTTCATAGCACCGGTTTAGCCTCGCAAGATTTGGTATGCAGATTTGGTGGAAATGTCATCTCTGCCACCTTGGAGACTTCCGTTGAGGACGGACCTTCTTGTTCTAGGGCCCCTCTTTCACCCAAATCTGGTTTCTCTAAAAGCTGACTGCTTGGAGATTGATCGCTTCATATTGTCCAAGCGGGCTTTTTTCTGATTGGTCATTGAGACCATGATTCAGGCTTGTAAGCCTGTCATTAGAAGGATTTATCATGGGATATGGCGTAAATATCTTTATTGGTGTGAATCCCTGGGCTCCTCATAAAGGAGTAGAGTTAGGATTCCTAGAATTTGTCCTTTTTTCAAGAGGGTTTGGAGAAAGGTTTATTGCCAAGTCTCCTAAAGGGTCAAATCTCTACCTTTTTATCTTTTTTGTTACTCGGACATCTGGCAGATGTCCCATAAGTACCATATTTTTTCTCAGGCCTTGTTCAGGATCTGGCCTGTGTTCAATCCAGTTGCTCCTTCCATGGAGTCTGAATTTAGTTTCTAAAATTTCTTCAAGGGGCTCCGTTTCAGCCCATGCTTTCCTTAGATATTAAGTTGTTATCTTGGAAAGTCTTATGTCTTGTTGCTATTTCGTCTGCTCAAAGAGTATCAGAGCTCTCGACATTACAGTATGAGTTTTCTTATCTTATTTTCCATTTAGATAAGGTAGTTCTACTTTCTAAATTAGGATTTCTTCCTGAGGGTTGTTTATGATCGGAACATTTAATTAGGAGGTTGTTTCGTCAGTCTTCTTCTTCTTTCTTTATGGTTTTTCTCTGTAAACTGAAAGGGACAGAAAGCTGCGACTACTTCTTTCTTTTTGAGTTGAAGAGTATCATTCTTTTTACATATGAGACTGCTGTCAGCAGCCTCTCGAGAGACTTTCGGTTCATTCCACAAGGGCTGTTGCTTCTTCTTGGGCATTCAAAAATGAAGCTTCTGTGGAACAGATTTGCAAGACTGCAACTTGGTTCTCTCTTCACATTTTTTCAAAGTTCTACAACTTGGATACTTTTGCCACGGCTGAGGCTGTTTTGTTGGGAGATAGGTTTTTCAAGCAGGAGGTGCCTTCCGTTTAGGTTTCCTGTCTTGTCCTTCCCGTATCATCTGTGTACTCTAGCTTAGGTATTGAATCCCATTAGTAATTAAGATGATCCGTGGACTCATCGTGTCTTAAAAAAGAAAAGAAAATGTATGCTTACCTGATAAATGTATTTCTTTTTTGACACGATGAGACCACGGCCCGCCCTGCTCTTTTAGAAAGGTTGTGGGTTTTTCTAAACTTCAGACACCTCTGCACCTTGGCTTTTCCTTTTTCTTCTTAACTTTGGTCGAATGACTGGAGTGGGAGGGAAGGGAGGAGCTATTTAACAGCTCTGCTGTGGGGCTCTTGCTGACTAGGAGGTGAATTTCCCATTAGTAATTAAGATGATCTGTGGACTCATTGTGTCAAAAAAGAAATAAATATATCAGGTAAGCATAAATTATTATTTTTTTTGGCCGTGCCGGCTGCTTGAGTTCTGGATAATCGAGATTCTAAAATATATATATATATATATATATATATATATATATATATATATATATCCAAAAAATGAGAGCACTCACCAGGACTTAACACTTTAAAGCAATCACAGCTTTATTTTAACAAAGTGACGTTTCGAGGATTCTAACCTCGTCCTCAGACTTTACAATTGTGTACATACCTCAGTTCTTTTAAACCCTCCACCGACTATCACCGCGATACCGGAAGTCACCCGGCGTCCTGTGCGCAAAACTGCGCATGTCCAGAGCGTCGGCATGGCAACCGGCCGCGGTGTACACTAAAAACAAAAATGTGAATACAAATGGTTACAATACAGAGCTATTCAATTGTTGCAATATTCTCAATGCACTTAACATCCTAACAATGCGTACTACTATCTATTTCAAGAGTTATATAACTAAAACACTTAACATCCCAACGATGCGTGTTAATATCCCTTTCAAAAGTTACATAACTGTTTATATCTATAAAGCTGGGAATTGGTATGGATTTAATTCCTAGTCTTATATCAAACCTACCACTACGTATGGCTGTGTTAGCAATCATAATACAATATTCAGATTATTACTAACATAAGATAATACTCCCTAAACTTATTACTTATTATTTCCAATACTATTCTAATTGCCATTATAGTGTTATAAGTAGGAATCTATTTCACAAATAACAGTGCCAGTCCAGGTTGGTATTCAAACCTCCGGGCACCAAAGTGCCCAGATTGAAGATCCACCTGGACTCGCACTGCAACAGGAGTCTATCTCTATCACCCCCCCTAGTCGGGGGTGGAATGTGATCTATGATCACGTATCTCAAGTCAGCAACCGTATGGCCAGTCAGCGCAAAATGTCGTGCCACGGGTTGGTCAGACCCCTTGTTTTTTATGGCCAGTCGAATGGCTGCACGATGATTGGCCATACGGGTGCGCAAGTCATCAATAGTCTTCCCAACATAGAATAACCCACACGGACAGTGTAATAAATACACTATATGTGTCGTCGTGCAGGTTACTCTATGTCGGATAGTATATCTACGATTAGTGGTAGGATGAACAAAGAATTTTGCGTTAGACAAACCACTACATGTAGTGCATCCCGCACACTTATAGCATCCAGGTTTTTTAGTCTGTAGCCAGTTAGATTTTTCGTAACACTGTACAGGGTCAACCTTCACCAGAATGTCCCGTAGAGAACGTGATCTTCTAAAGCCTACTTGTGGGTATCTAGAACCCTTGAATGGCAGATTTTTATCACTTTCCACGATATTCCAGTTCTTTTTTACCAATCTTTGTAGGTTCTGCTTGTCTGAAGTGTACGTGGTCGTCGGTATCATCCTTCTCTCTTCATCCCCTTTTGGCACAGTTCGTAAAGCTGTATCTTGATCCATGGAGGCAAATTTCTGGAAGTGTTGGTTGTGTCCGCAATATGCCTTCGTTTCTGTTGGACTCTATTAGTCTGATCAAAGAGATCAAATCGTTTCCCACAATCAATCAACCTATCATACTGGCAACATTGGATGTTGTTAGTCTATATACTTCCATCCCACACGATCAGGGGATGGTGGCAGTTCGCAAACAATTGAACCGATACCCATACGTGGGACCACCAGTAGAGTTAATCCTGGAATTATTGGATCTTTGCCTCAGTAGAAATTACTTCAAGTTCGAGAAATCATTCTTTTTACAACTACAAGGGACGGCGATGGGGTCGAACATGGCCCCATCGTACGCCAATTTATTTATGGCGGAATTTGAAGAAAGAGATACGGATCTATTTCTACACCAACACATTAAATATTTCAAACGCTACATAGATGATCTGATCATTCTATGGTCGGGTACGGAGGAAGAATTAGATGATTGGCATAGTGTATTAAACACCATTAATCCCAATCTACAATTCAAGATGACCAAAAGTTCTACATCAGTAGATTTCCTCGACCTGCGAATATTTATGGAAGATGGTATGTTGGGTACAACTTTGTACAAAAAGGAGACGGATAGGAACTCATTGTTGGAGGCTACTAGCTGCCATCCTCCATCACTAAAGAAGGCTCTACCTATCTCTCAATTTAAGCGGGTTATGCGAAATAACAGCAAACAGAGTAATGCCCAGCAACAGTTGATAGAAATGAAAACACGATTCTTACAGAGGGGCTACCAAGAGAAACAGATCAACCAACACTTCCAGAAATTTGCCTCCATGGATCAAGATACAGCTTTACGAACTGTGCCAAAAGGGGATGAAGAGAGAAGGATGATACTGACGACCACGTACACTTCAGACAAGCAGAACCTACAAAGATTGGTAAAAAAGAACTGGAATATCGTGGAAAGTGATAAAAATCTGCCATTCAAGGGTTCTAGATAGGCTTTAGAAGATCACGTTCTCTACGGGACATTCTGGTGAAGGTTGACCCTGTACAGTGTTACGAAAAATCTAACTGGCTACAGACTAAAAAACCTGGATGCTATAAGTGTGCGGGATGCACTACATGTAGTGGTTTGTCTAACGCAAAATTCTTTGTTCATCCTACCACTAATCGTAGATATACTATCCGACATAGAGTAACCTGCACGACGACACATATAGTGTATTTATTACACTGTCCGTGTGGGTTATTCTATGTTGGGAAGACTATTGATGACTTGCGCACCCGTATGGCCAATCATCGTGCAGCCATTCGACTGGCCATAAAAAACAAGGGGTCTGACCAACCCGTGGCACGACATTTTGCGCTGACTGGCCATACGGTTGCTGACTTGAGATACGTGATCATAGATCACATTCCACCCCCGACTAGGGGGGGTGATAGAGATAGACTCCTGTTGCAGTGCGAGTCCAGGTGGATCTTCAATCTGGGCACTTTGGTGCCCGGAGGTTTGAATACCAACCTGGACTGGCACTGTATTTGTGAAATAGATTCCTACTTATAACACTATAGTGGCAATTAGAATAGTATTGGAAATAATAAGTAATAAGTTTAGGGAGTATTATCTTATGTTAGTAATAATCTGAATATTGTATTATGATTGCTAACACAGCCATACGTAGTGGTAGGTTTGATATAAGACTAGGAATTAAATCCATACCAATTCCCAGCTTAATAGATATAAACAGTTATGTAACTTTTGAAAGGGATATTAACACGCATCGTTGGGATGTTAAGTGTTTTAGTTATATAACTCTTGAAATAGATAGTAGTACGCATTGTTAGGATGTTAAGTGCATTGAGAATATTGCAACAATTGAATAGCTCTGTATTGTAACCATTTGTATTCACATTTTTGTTTTTAGTGTACACCGCGGCCGGTTGCCATGCCGACGCTCTGGACATGCGCAGTTTTGCGCACAGGACGCCGGGTGACTTCCGGTATCGCGGTGATAGTCGGTGGAGGGTTTAAAAGAACTGAGGTATGTACACAATTGTAAAGTCTGAGGACGAGGTTAGAATCCTCGAAACGTCACTTTGTTAAAATAAAGCTGTGATTGCTTTAAAGTGTTAAGTCCTGGTGAGTGCTCTCATTTTTTGGATATTTGTGAAGGCACACTGTGGCATTGGATGCACCCTGGGCGGTTGTACAGTGGAGTGAGTGCAGAGTTCATTTGGAATTATATATATATATATATATATATATATATATATATATATATTTAAATATTTAACCAGGTATGTTCTAATATTAGCTATTTTATAAAATGAGTGTTTGTAAACCTTGAGATTATGCTTTTAATCTCTAAATATATGTTTCCCTTTTTAAAATGGATCTCACCCGTATGCCTAAATTCTAATCCACGCGAATTGCGTGCAACCGTCATAAGACTGCTGCTACCTAATCTCTCTTCCATACTGATCAGACCGGCGTCACAGTTGATTGATAATAAATGGCTTCAGTCAAACACTAACCATGAGTGAAAGAAAAGTTTTTGTGTTATCATTCATATTCTCTGAAAAATGGCCAAGAAATCATTATTACTGCCAGGGTATGTAAACTTATGAGCACAACTGTATCTGGTAGTACATAGGGGAAAGTCACTTTGCGTCGTCCTTTTTCATATAATTATAGTACATGTGTAATTTTAGTATGTCTTATATCTTATTGCATAACATTTTTACTTGGTAAAATTTTCCAGAAAGAAAAGGTTAATTTAAAAATGGTAAAATATGTAAATAAAAGGAAGTGCATGCATGTTAACAACTGATTGCTCACTGGTCATTAAACAGAACTGCTTTATTGTGGATAGCGACAATAAGTATATAAACTATAGTACTTCTTAAAATCCCTTTTAAAGAATAGAATATTTTTCTTCTTAAACGGAAAGAGTCCACAGCTACATTCATTACTTTTGAGAATTCAGAACCTGTCCACCAGGAGGAGGCAAAAACACCCCAGCCAAAGGCTTAAATACCTCCCTGACTTCCCTCATCCCCTAGTCATTCTTTGACTTTCGTCACAGGAGGTTGGCAGAGAAGTGACAGAAGATTCTCTTAAGTAGGGTAGTACCCTTCGAAATGGGACTGGAGTTTTAAGTAATGCTGTCAGCCTCTCAGTGAGGGCATGGATGAAAGTTAGAGTCCGGAGATGTAGGCAGTGTCGTCTCTGCGAAACCATCCCGACTCATGTCAACAGCTCTTTGGCAGTCAGCATAGACGAGTTTCGCTGCCTGCCTTTATTCACTCAAGTCCATGTCGGAAGCAATGCTACTATCTGTCACACTTGAAGGGCCGTGTTCCTGTTCCACGGTGTAGATTCCGGTAAGATAGTTTCATTTTATTTCGATATGTGAATGTAATGTTAACGAAAGAAGTCAGGGTCCCAGTGGGACTCCTTTATCTTAAAATGGAATCAAGGGTTAATATCTCCTGTGGGGGGTTATTGAACAGGGGGGACTTTAATCATGTTTATTATGTGATCTGTCTGCTAATATGTAGTGATGCTTGGGCTCATGGCTATTCGGAACATAACAGCCTTATCATCAGACTGCACGGTCCTTCTGGACTGGCGCGCATTTTTTTGCTGGCTTACACGGTGCACCTCGTGACCGGGTGTGGTCACGTAATTCCATTTCCATACCCTGACCGAGTGGCGACGGAGAGAGTCTGTTCGTTAGTTGTCTGGTTCACAGGAGGTGGTGAGTACCCCAGCCATTGGGGGTGTAAGGTGCCATTTAGCTTTAGTCCATATTTGCAATCTCCAAGTTATGGAGGATTCTGATTTCCATCTTAATGGGAGGAGAGTCCACTGCTTCATTCATTACTTGTGGGAATTAAGAACCTAGCCATCAGGAGGAGGCAAAGACACCCCAGCCAAAGGCTTAAATACCTCCCCTCATCCCCAGTCATTCTTTGTACTGTCTGGGTCATGGGATGTGTTGAGTACCACAGCCATTGGGATATAAAGGTGCATTTTTTTTAATAAAAGGTTTTATTTTTATAGTTCTCTGGTCATTGCACTAGCGATGGAGGATTCTGTTACTTAGAGGGCACGCCCTCTATTCCTAAAGAGTAATTCCTGTTTATAATGTGAGGAGGCCTTACCGCCCCCTCAATTATGTTCCATATGCCTTCATAATGTGATAATATCAAACATGTTTGATACCACTGAGCTGTCCACCTCTGAGGAGTTGTCGTCCAGTGAGGTGCATACCCTACATGCTTATTTCTCTACACATGCAGTTTCTCTTGTTAAGTGTAGTCAGTCCACGGGTCATCCATTACTTATGGAATATATCTCTTCCTAACAGGAAGCTGCAAGAGGATCACCCAGCAGAGCTTGCTACATAGCTCCTCCCCTCACATGTCATATTCAGTCATTCTCTTGCAGCCTAACTAGATAGGTCGCTGTGAGAGGTCTGTGGTGTTTTTTAACTTAGTTTATTTCTACAATCAAAAGTTTGTTATTTTAAATGGCACCGGAGTGTGCTGTTTATTCTCAGGCAGCATTAGAAGAAGAATCTGCCTGCGTTTTCTATGATCTTAGCAGACGTAACTAAGATCCACTGGCTGTTCTCATCTGAGGAGTGAGGTAACTTCAGAGAAGGGGAATAGCATGCAGGGCCCCCCTGCAAATGAGGTATGTGCAGTAATTATTTTTCTGAGGAATGGAATTGACTGAGAAAATACTGCTGATACCAATGTAAAGTAAGTTCAGCCTTAAATGCAGTGATAGCGACTGGTATTAGCCTGATGAGTGTGTGTACACTGAATGTATTTTTCTAAGGAATGGAATTGACTGTTAATACTGAAATAATGTATGAGCCTTAACTGCAGTAAAAGCGACTGGTAGCAGGCTTATTAAAGTGAATGTAAATTTTTGTTAAATTCCTCTTGCCTACTAATTCCAAATCTACTCTTTAGTTAAACCGCAATATTTAAAAAAATAATAATAATAATACTTGTCTATATTTGGTAATTCAACTTACCTCCGTTATATTTTTAAACTCCTCCCATCCTGTGCTTCCTGTATTTGCCCTGCATTACATTATAGAGCGGTCCCGCATGCTCAATTACGTAGCTCAGAAGTGTATTCACGAGCATGACTCGATTTGCGCATGTGTTTCCAAGTTTCAGGGCAATATGTGCATGCGTTCCGTAATTCATATGCTATCACCAGCGGCATCTGATTGCTCCTTAGTTTTGCGCATGCGCAAGTTGTGGACGCGCATTGCTTCTGTAACTGTCATCGGGTAGTTCACGCATGCGCAGTAACGTCCCGTGACGTGTCAGAATAGGGGCTGAACGCCCCGGGGTGAAAAACAAGATTTAATGATAGAAGTGTCAATCAAAGCCGAAATGAGGGACAAAATGGCGGGCGGAGTTATCGAGTATAATAATAGTAGGTAAATAACTATATATATCGTTTTCAGGTGCGATTTAGAAAAAATCATGACTTAAAGTACATTTTTTTTATTGCAATGCACACTGAGGATGAGCAACAAGCTTGACTTTACATGCACTTTAATAACACTTCATAACTTTTCAAATGTATGTTTAAAACGTTTACTGGCATGTTAATCGTTTTTTGTGAGGTACTTGGTGATAAAACTTATTGGGGCATGATTTTTACCACATGGCCATCTTTGTTTTCTGCATAGAAACAGTTTTCTGAGCTTCCCCACTGTTGTAATATGAGTGGGAGGGGCCTATTTTAGCGCTTTTTTGCGCAGTAAAAATTCAGTCACAATCTGTCTACTTCATCCTCCATGATCCAGATCGTCTCTAGAGAGCTCAGGGGTCTTCAAAAATCATTTTGAGGGAGGTAATCAGTCACAGAGACCTGTGACAGTGTGTTTTGACTGTGAGAAAAACGTTAATTATTAAATTGTTAATCCGTTTTTGGGTATTAAGGGGTTAATCATCCATTTTCTGGTGGGTGCAATCCTTTGCTAACTTAATACATTTACTGTGAAAAATTGGTTGCTATAACTATTTTGGTTCATTGTTATTTCAACTGTGACAGCTTTTTGTGCTTCTTAAAGGCACAGTAGCGTTTTTTATATTGCTTGTAAATTTATTTAGAAAAGTATTTCCAAGCTTGCTAGTCTCATTGCTAGTCTGTTTAAACATGTCTGACACAGATGAATCTCTTTGTTCACTATGTTTAAAGGCCAATGTGGAGCCCAATAGAAATTTATGTACTAATTGCATTGATGCTACTTTAAATAAAAGTCAATCTTTACATGTAAAGAAATTATCACCAGACAACGAGGGGGAAGTTATGCCGACTAACTCTCCTCATGTGTCAGTACCTTCGCCTCCCGCTCAGGAGGTGCGTGATTTTGTGGCGCCAAGTACATCAGGGAGGCCCTTACAAATCACTTTGCAAGACATGGCTACTGTTATGACAGAAGTATTATCTAAATTGCCAGAATTAAGAGGCAAGCGCGATAGCTCTGGGTTAAGGACAGAGCGCGCGGATGAGGTGAGAGCCATGTCAGATACTGCGTCACAGTTTGCAGAACGTGAAGACGGAGAGCTTCATTCTGTGGGTGACGGATCTGATCCAGGGAGACTGGATTCAGAGATTTCTAATTTTAAATTTAAGCTTGAGAACCTCTGCATATTGCTAGGGGAGGTATTAGCGGCTCTGAATGATTGTAACACGGTTGCAATTCCAGAAAAATTATGTAGGTTGGATAGATACTATGCGGTACCGGTGTGTACTGATGTGTTTCCTATACCTAAAAGGCTTACAGAGATTATTAGCAAGGAGTGGGATAGACCTGGTGTGCCCTTTTCCCCTCCTCCCATATTTAGGAAAATGTTTCCTATAGACGCCACCACACGAAACTTATGGCAGACGGTCCCTAAGGTGGAGGGAGCAGTTTCTACTTTAGCTAAGCGTACCACTATTCCGGTGGAGGATAGTTGTGCCTTTTCAGATCCAATGGATAAGAAATTAGAGGGTTACCTTAAGAAAATGTTTGTTCAACAAGGTTTTATCTTACAGCCCCTTGCATGCATTGCGCCTGTCACTGCTGCAGCGGCATTCTGGTTTGAGTCTCTGGAAGAGGCCATTCGCACAGCTCCATTGGATGAAATTATGAACAAGCTTAAAGCACTTAAGCTAGCTAACGCATTTTTCTGATGCCGTCGTACATTTAACCAAACTTACGGCTAAGAACTCCGGATTCGCCATCCAAGCGCGCAGAGCGCTATGGCTTAAATCCTGGTCAGCTGACGTGACTTCTAAATCTAAATTGCTTAATATTCCTTTCAAAGGGCAGACCTTATTCGGGCCCGGCTTGAAAGAAATTATAGCTGACATTACGGGAGGTAAGGGCCATGCTCTACCTCAGGACAGGGCCAAATCAAAGGCCAAACAGTCTAATTTTCGTGCCTTTCGTAACTTCAAGGCTGGAGCAGCATCAACTTCCTCCGCTCCAAAACAGGAAAGAGCTGTTGCTCGTTACAGGCAGGGCTGGAAAGTTAACCAGTCCTGGAACAAGGGCAAGCAGGCCAAGAAACCTGCTGCTGCCCCCAAGACAGCATGAAGAGAGGGCCCCCTATCCGGAAACGGATCTAGTGGGGGGCAGACTTTCTCTCTTCGCCCAGGCTTGGGCAAGAGATGTCCAGGATCCCTGGGCGTTGGAGATCATATCTCAGGGATATCTTCTGGACTTCAAAACTTCTCCTCCACGAGGGAGATTTCATCTTTCAAGGTTATCAGCAAACCAAATAAAGAAAGAGGCGTTTCTACGCTGTGTACAAGACCTTTTACTAATGGGGGTGATCCACCCAGTTCCGCGGACGGAACACGAGCAGGGATTCTATTCAAATCTATTTGTGGTTCCCAAGAAAGAGGGAACCTTCAGACCAATCTTGGACTTAAAAATCCTAAACAAATTTCTAAGAGTTCCATCATTCAAAATGGAAACTATTCGAACCATCCTTCCCATGATCCAAGAGGGTCAGTACATGACCACAGTGGATTTAAAGGATGTCTACCTTCACATACCGATTCACAAGGATCATTATCGGTACCTAAGATTTGTTTTCCTAGACAGGCATTTCCAGTTTGTAGCTCTTCCCTTCGGATTAGCTACGGCTCCAAGAATCTTTACAAAAGTTCTGGGCTCACTTCTTGCGGTACTAAGACCGCGAGGCATAGCGGTGACTCCGTACCTAGACGACATTCTGATACAAGCGTCAAGTTTTCAAACTGCCAAGTCTCATACAGAGATAGTTCTGGCATTTCTGAGGTCGCATGGGTGGAAGGTGAACGTGGAAAAGAGTTCTCTATTACCACTTACAAGAGTTCCCTTTCTAGGGACTCTTATAGATTCTGTAGAGATGAAAATTTACCTGACAGAGGCCAGGTTATTGAAACTTCTAAATGCTTGCCGTGTCCTTCATGCCATTCCACACCCGTCAGTAGCTCAGTGCATGGAAGTAATCGGCTTAATGGTAGCGGCAATGGACATAGTACCATTTGTGCGCCTGCATCTCAGACCGCTGCAATTGTGCATGCTAAGTCAGTGGAACGGGGATTACTCAGATTTGTCCCCCCTACTAAGTCTGGATCAAGAGACCAGAGATTCTCTTCTATGGTGGCTCTCTTGGCCACATCTGTCCAAGGGGATGACCTTTCGCAGGCCAGATTGGACGATTGTAACAACAGACGCCAGCCTTCTAGGCTGGGGCGCAGTCTGGAACTCCCTGAAAGCTCAGGGATTTTGGACTCAGGAGGAGAAACTCCTCCCAATAAATATTCTGGAATTAAGAGCAATATTCAATGCTCTCCTAGCTTGGCCTCAGTTAGCAACTCTGAGGTTCATCAGATTTCAGTCGGACAACATCACGACTGTGGCTTACATCAACCATCAAGGGGGAACCAGAAGTTCCCTAGCGATGTTGGAAGTCTCAAAGATAATTCGCTGGGCAGAGTCTCACTCTTGCCACCTGTCAGCGATTTACATCCCAGGCGTGGAGAACTGGGAGGCGGATTTTCTAAGTCGCCAGACTTTTCATCCGGGGGAGTGGGAACTTCATCCGGAGGTCTTTGCTCAACTGATTCTTCGTTGGGGCAAACCAGATCTGGATCTCATGGCGTCTCGCCAGAACGCCAAGCTTCCTTGTTACGGATCCAGGTCCAGGGACCCGGGAGCGGTGCTGATAGATGCTCTGACAGCCCCTTGGGTCTTCAACATGGCTTTTGTGTTTCCACCATTCCCGATGCTTCCTCGTTTGATTGCCAAGATCAAACAGGAGAGAGCTTCGGTAAATCTGATAGCGCATGCGTGGCCACGCAGGACCTGGTATGCAGACCTAGTGGACATGTCGTCCTGTCCACCGTGGTCTCTACCTCTGAGACAGGACCTTCTAATTCAGGGTCCTTTCAAACATCCAAATCTAATTTCTCTGAGGCTGACTGCATGGAGATTGAACGCTTGATTCTATCAAAGCGTGGCTTCTCGGAGTCGGTTATTGATACCTTAATACAGGCTAGGAAGCCTGTTACCAGAAAAATTTACCATAAGTTATGGCGTAAATATTTATATTGGTGCGAATCCAAGAGTTACTCATGGAGTAAGGTTAGGATTCCTAGGATATTGTCCTTTCTACAAGAGGGTTTAGAAAAGGGCTTATCTGCTAGTTCGTTAAAGGGACAGATTTCTGCTCTGTCTATTCTTCTACACAAACGTCTGGCTGAAGTTCCAGACGTTCAGGTTTTTTGTCAGGCTTTAACTAGGATTAAGCCTGTGTTTAAGACTGTTGCTCCGCCGTGGAGCTTAAACTTAGTTCTTAATGTTCTTCAAGGCGTTCCATTTGAACCCCTTCATTCCATTGATATCAAGCTGTTATCCTGGAAGGTTTTGTTTTTGATGGCTATTTCCTCGGCTCGAAGAGTCTCTGAGTTATCTGCCTTACATTGTGATTCTCCTTATCTGATTTTTCATTCAGACAAGGTAGTTCTGCATACTAAACCTGGGTTCTTACCTAAGGTAGTTACTAACAGGAATATCAATCAAGAGATTGTTGTTCCATCACTGTGTCCTAACCCTTCTTCAAAGAAGGAACGACTTTTGCATAATTTGGACGTAGTTCGTGCCCTGAAGTTCTATTTGCAGGCAACTAAAGATTTTCGTCAAACTTCTTCCCTGTTTGTCGTTTACTCTGGACAGAGAAGAGGTCAAAAGGCTTCGGCTACCTCTCTCTTTTTGGCTTCGTAGCATAATACGTTTAGCCTATGAGACTGCTGGACAGCAGCCTCCTGAAAGGATTACAGCTCATTCTACTAGAGCTGTGGCTTCCACCTGGGCCTTTAAAAATGAGGCCTCTGTTGAACAGATTTGCAAGGCTGCGACTTGGTCTTCGCTTCACACCTTTTCAAAATTTTACAAATTTGACACTTTTGCTTCTTCGGAGGCTATTTTTGGGAGAAAGGTACTTCAGGCAGTGGTTCCTTCTGTTTAATGTTCCTGCCTTGTCCCTCCCTTCATCCGTGTACTTTAGCTTTGGTATTGGTATTCCATAAGTAATGGATGACCCGTGGACTGACTACACTTAACAAGAGAAAACATAATTTATGCTTACCTGATAAATGTATTTCTCTTGTAGTGTAGTCAGTCCACGGCCCGCCCTGTGTTTAAGGCAGACCTAAATTTTAATTAAACTCCAGTCACCACTGCACACTATGGTTTCTCCTTTCTCGTCTGCTTTGGTCGAATGACTGAATATGACATGTGAGGGGAGGAGCTATGTAGCAAGCTCTGCTGTGTGATCCTCTTGCAGCTTCCTGTTAGGAAGAGATATATTCCATAAGTAATGGATGACCCGTGGACTGACTACACTACAAGAGAAATAAATTTATCAGGTAAGCATAAATTATGTTTTCTCGTTGCATTGCTGATCGTCTATCTGGAGGGGGGCATTTTTCACCAGACGTTACTGCACAGCTCAGACGGTGGTGTCTGCGGCCTTTAATGCTTTACCTCACCCTGCTAAGTGCAAGCGAAAGGTTACGTATTGCACTCCTTCCCTGAGTATATCAGATGATTTATTTGTTTTAACTGATAGGGTTATCGGAGGATGCAGTTCTTTTTGAGACTTCAGAGTATGAGCATTCTGGGTCGGAGTCTGCTACCTTTAAACCTCCGGCTGTGGAGGAACCATACTCTAGTTTTAGGAATTTGCGTTATCATCTAAAGGAAGTTTTTTTGGCGAATTCAGTGGTTCCAGAGGCCAAATTGCCTGAGGAACCTTTAATTCCTAAATTGGATAGAGTTTGAGGACAGGGTGGTGGTGGTACCTTATCCTTCCCTTCTCCTGTTAGATTGTCGAACATATTAAGAATGAATGGGACTGGATTGTTCCTCTCTTCTCCCTTTAACAAATCGTTCCCGGCCCTGGACTCTCAATGGAGTTGTGAGGTTCCGTCCCTAAAAGGGATGGCGCTATCTTCTCCCTTGCTAAACGTATTACTATCCCGGTTGAGGATTGCTCTTCGTTTTAAGAGCCCATGGATTAAGGATGGAAACTCTGTTAAGACGGTTGTTTTCAACATACGGGATATTTGTTTCAACCGGAGGCGGCCGTTGCTGGAGAAACTACCTCTTGGTATGACTCCTTATAGGATTGATCAGGGTTGAGAGGTCCCCTCGACGTTACTCAGGAAAGATTTACGGCATTCAGGGTTGCTAATTCTTTTATCTGTGATGCTATTAGGCAGATTATTTGCCTAAATGCTAAGGCTTCAGCCTTTTCTGTTCAGGCCCTCTGGCAGAAGTCATGGTCTGCGGATATGACCTAAGTCTAGACTTCTTTCCCTCCCCTTTAAGAGAATGATTTTGTTTGGTCCAGGCCTGGACTTAATTATCTCCACGGTCACAGGGGGCAAGGGTGCCCTTCTACCGCAAGAGAATATGAACGAGTCTAAGGACGATTTTCATTCTTTTAGTTTTGATAAAGCCCATGTCAGCAGTCCTCCGCTAAGCCTGAGCAAATCTATAGCTCTTGGAAGCCGGCTCAGTCCTGGAATAAATCCAAGCAGAGCAAGAAGCCTGCTGAATCTACGTCGGCATGAACGGGCAGTCCCCAGTCCTCTTCTGGATCATGTAGGGGGCAAACTGTTGCTCTTTTCAGTCACTTGGTTCAGGGACATGGACCTGGAGCTCATAGCTCAGGGTCACAAGATAGGTATCAAGTCTCTGCCACCCAAGGGCAGTTCAGCCTTTCTGGGGTGCTTACAGGATTTATTCTCTTAGGAGTTATTGTCCCTGTGCCTATCACAGTGAGAGGTTTGGGATACTATTCAAATATTCAAACCTTTTCGGGGTTCCAAAGAAGGTGGGAACTTTCCGTCCGATTTGGTCCTGATGTGCTTAAACAAGTTTTAAATATCCCCTCGTTCAAAAGGGAGACTATAGGTCCATTCTCCCCTCGTTTGAGAAGGGCAGTTCATGACCACGTTAGATCTGAAGGATGCTCCCTTCACGTACCAATCCTCAAAGACCACTTCCATTTCCTAGTGTTTGCGTTCCTGGACCAGCACTTCCGGTTTATTGATCTTCTGTTTGGTCTAGCTGGTATAGTGGGGAGCATAACTGCCTCCAAGTAGTTGACCCGGGGTTGATCCCGGCCAACGCGGCATTCTCCAAGAAGTTTTTCGGAGAGTGCAGCATTCAGAATTTTCCCTCATAAATAGAGTTTTCTTATATCAAGTACCAGGGTGGAATTCCCGGGTACTATAATAATCTCCATAGACATGAGAATTTTTCTAACAGACCAAAGACATTGCAGGCTAGCTTCAACATGTCTTGACCTCCAGACCTCCTTAAGGCCATCTGTGGCTCGGTGTATGGAGGTGATTGGTCTAATGGTGTCCAGCATGGACATCATTTCCTTGCCAGGTTTCACCTCAGACTGTTGCAACTGCGCATGCTGAAGCAGTGGAATGGCGCTCATTCGGATCTGTCTCAACAGATTTCTCCGGACAATGGATCGAGAGAATTGCTCTCTGGGGTTTTTGTCCGGATCACTTGTCCCAAGGGTTGTCCGTCTGTAGACCATCTTGGGTGATTGTGACTACGGTTGCGAGTCTGTCTGGAAGGGCCTATGGACTCAGGAGGAAATGCTCCTTCCCGATCGCATTTTGGATCTTCGGCAATATACAATGCTCTAAAGGCTTGGCCTCTGCTGGATTCGTCCCAGTTTATCAGATTCCAATCAGACCATATATCCTCGGTGGCTTACATTAACCATTAGGGGGCACAAGAAGTTCCCTAGCTATGAGGGAAGTATCTCCGATTCTGGAGTGGGCGGAGACCCAGATTTGTTCGCTATCGGCAATCCACATTTCCGGGTGTGGATAACTGGGAAGCGGATTTCCTCAGCAGACAATACTTTAATACGTGGGGGTTGGTCTCTCCATCCTGAGCGTTTGCAGAGATTTGCAAGAGGAAGATCTAATGACACCTCATTACCTAGTTACCCAGATATGGGTCGAGATACAGGGATCCTCAGGCGGAGCTAATAGATGCATTAGCGGTGCCTTGGAGGTTCAATCTAATTTATCTTTTACGGGCATTACCACTACTTCCTAGTGTAGTAGATCGATTCAAGCAGGCGTGAGTGATACTGATTGCTCCGTCTTGGCCGCAAAGGGTATGGTTTGCGGACTAGTGGGGATGTCGTTATCTCCTCCATGGAAGTAACCTTGTTGCAGGGATCTGCAGACCAAGGTATTTTTGTTGATATATTTCTAGATCTCTGAGGCTTATTGCATTGAGATGGAACGCTTAGTCCTAGCCAAGAGAGGGTGGTTTGAGAGTGTTATTTTTACTCTCATTCAAGCTAGTAGCTGGTTGCTCGTCGCATCTATCATAAGGTGTGGAGGACCTAGTTATTCTGTTCTCCTGGAGAAGGGCTTTTCTACAAGTCCCCTGAGGGGTCAGATTTTAGCCCTGTCTGTGTTACTGCACAAGAGGTTTGCTGAGCTTCCTGATATGCAGTCACTTGTTAAGGCTTTGCTAGGATCAGAAAATACAAGATAATTACAAAAACTATACAGATATGTTAGATGTTAACAACACAATGTACAGAATGACTAGAATAGAGCACAATACTCCCCTCTTAGGTGACCGCAGCCTTCTAACAGTCTCTCCCAGCAAGACTGTGAGTAGAATATGGATTAAGTATATAGAGGCGCTGGTCTTGGATCTCGTATGTATTATCGTGCACACTGAAGAAAGAAACTTGACTTGTGATTTGCAGGAGTTAACAACAAAATAATGTGCAGTATACTCACTCCGAAAATTTCAGAGTTCAGCTTCTTCATAAGGATCTCTGTCCTGATTTTCCCATAATGTGCTTTAGTATCTGTAGATAATGGAAATTGCACTGCAGGTAATTGTATCTTTAAATGGATATAAAGTGCAGTATACTCACTCCGAGTAATTCGGAATCCGGCTCCTCAAAAGTGGTTGGTAACTTTAGAATACTTCCAAGAAAGGCAGCAAAAATACTTGTTATAACAAACAAATATTTATTAAAACATATTAAAAGGCTCTTTTAAGCTTGGCTCTACGCATTTCAACGACTGAATCGTCTTTTTCAAGAGCAGTAAAAAACAATTGGAAGTGCTGCCTTAGGAGTATTACAGGTGTATTTATACAGGTAATCAATGTTCCTGTTCCGGTGAAAAACACCGGAATAGGACTCACAAATAAAACATTTTATTTTTATTTTTATCCCCATCCGATTGTGTTTTGAGAGTAATGTATTTTTTTTTTTTGTATAAGCTTAAGCTATTTCGCTCAAAATCTCAATAATTAGCCAAATCGGATCGGTATAAACAAGTTAAAAGTTATTTGACCAATCACAGTGAAG
This sequence comes from Bombina bombina, assembly GCF_027579735.1. Lineage (NCBI taxonomy): Eukaryota > Metazoa > Chordata > Amphibia > Anura > Bombinatoridae > Bombina > Bombina bombina. Next base: position 232,823,141 of record NC_069499.1, read on the forward strand.
TAATATGGAAGTTCCCTTTCGAGTCCCGATTCTGTGTAGTTCCCTTTAAGGTCCGCCAAAGGATGCGTTGTCATGTGTTCCAATCCGACCAATCGGGTAACGAGCGTTGTTACAGATACTTTATGTGTGAGAATCTGTTTCCAGGTTTGTCCGGACAGTTCTGTACCACATGTCTCTAATTGGCCAATCTCTTTGTGAGCGATGTTTTCGCTATATTCCCATAGTAGCCGATACTCTGAATTTTTTCTAAGGGGTATGTAATGGAAAGTGCAGGTCACTTTGGGTCATATACATTTCAGATACAGAAACGATTGCAGTGAAATCACTTCTTTGACAAAAATTACCTTAGGATAAATTACCTAACATTTTAAAATTAAATTAAAATAAATTAAAACTAACAAATAATTCTAACTGTATTAGATATTATATGTACAATAAATCATAATAGACTATACTAAACTAATTATAATATTATATGAGAAAATTCATGTCAATAAAATTGGTTTAGTCTCCTTCATACAAATGTAACAAGGACTCAGATATGGATTTAAATATTTTGACATTTTGATACATTTTCATTCTACATCAAACAAAAAACTACATCCATGATTACAGTAAAATTTATATATATACAAAATAAATGATTAAATACATAATTTAAATAAAAATAAACATGCCGATATATAGTCTCTCTATATTGAATAAAATGAACGCTGCCACTCTAATATCTTTATTTAAACCATTCTAATATCTTTATTTATGGTGGATACACACATTAAAAACATATGGACACTATGGTTTAAATAAAGATAATTAGAGTGGCAGCGTTCATTTAATTCAATATAGAGAGACTATATATCGGCATGTTTATTTTTATTTAAATTATGTATTTAATCATTTATTTTGTATATATATAAATTTTACTGTAATCATGGATGTAGTTTTTTGTATGGATAACCCCTATTACTGAATTTCTGACCCATTTCTTTAAGCCTTTTAGTAGCAAGTTCTTTGTCAGACACTATCCTCTTGACTCTTATCATTTGGCTTCTAGGTAGAGATCTAATCAAAGCCGGTGGATGTGCACTTGTAAAGTGCAACAAACTATTCTTGTCTGTATTTTTCTTATATATATCTGATTTTAACATTCCACCTTCTTTATAAATCAAAGTGTCAAGAAAATGTAAGGATTGTTCATCCCAGGTGAGGGTAAACTTAATATGTCTAGTGGCACTATTAAGATCATCCACAAATTTAAGAAGGGATCCAATGTCGCCCCACCAGACACCAAAGATGTCATCTATATAGCGCCACCAGGTGGCGCCATACAGATGGAACATCTCATTTTGATAAACAAATTTTTCTTCAAATGCAGACATAAACAAGTTTGCATAGGTAGGGGCGACATTGGATCCCATCGCTGTACCCTTCACCTGCATATAGTAGTTGTCCTCAAACAAGAAATAGTTACAGTATAGGATTATGGTCAACAATAAATTCAAAATTCAGAGTATCGGCTACTATGGGAATATAGCGAAAACATCGCTCACAAAGAGATTGGCCAATTAGAGACATGTGGTACAGAACTGTCCGGACAAACCTGGAAACAGATTCTCACACATAAAGTATCTAACAACGCTCGTTACCCGATTGGTCGGATTGGAACACATGACAACGCATCCTTTGGCGGACCTTAAAGGGAACTACACAGAATCGGGACTCGAAAGGGAACTTCCATATTACTTCACTGTGATTGGTCAAATAACTTTTAACTTGTTTATACCGATCCGATTTGGCTAATTATTGAGATTTTGAGCGAAATAGCTTAAGCTTATACAAAAAAAAAAAAAATACATTACTCTCAAAACACAATCGGATGGGGATAAAAATAAAATGTTTTATTTGTGAGTCCTATTCCGGTGTTTTTCACCGGAACAGGAACATTGATTACCTGTATAAATACACCTGTAATACTCCTAAGGCAGCACTTCCAATTGTTTTTTACTGCTCTTGAAAAAGACGATTCAGTCGTTGAAACGCGTAGAGCCAAGCTTAAAAGAGCCTTTTAATATGTTTTAATAAATATTTGTTATAACAAGTATTTTTGCTGCCTTTCTTGGAAGTATTCTAAAGTTACCAACCACTTTTGAGGAGCCGGATTCCGAATTACTCGGAGTGAGTATACTGCACTTTATATCCATTTAAAGATACAATTACCTGCAGTGCAATTTCCATTATCTACAGATACTAAAGCACATTATGGGAAAATCAGGACAGAGATCCTTATGAAGAAGCTGAACTCTGAAATTTTCGGAGTGAGTATACTGCACATTATTTTATTGTTAACTCCTGCAAATCACAAGTCAAGTTTCTTTCTTCAGTGTGCACGATAATACATACGAGATCCAAGACCAGCGCCTCTATATACTTAATCCATCTGCTAGGATCAGACCTGGCTTTAGATCTATTGCTCCTCCTTGGAGTTTAAAGCTTGTTCTTTAGGTTTTGCACGGGCTCCGTTGGAGCCTATGCATGACATAGACATTAAATGAAGTCTTGGAAGGTTCCTTTTCTACGGGCTATTGCTTCTGCGCGGAGTATCTGTGATTACTGCCTTGCAATGCGTCTCCCTTTTCTGGCTTTCAATGCTGATAACCTTTTCTTCCTAAGGTTGTGTCAATTCACAGCACCAATCAAGAGATTGTGGTTCATTTCGACGTAATTCTGGATGAGGTTGTGCCTTGAAGTCCTATCTTCAGGCCACATAGGAATTTAGACAAACTTCTTTATCCGTTTGTTTTCTTTCCGGGAAGCGTGGCCTCAGAGGGCCTCTTCGACTTCCTTATCTTTTGGCTGATGAGTGTTCTCTGTTTCGCATTGAGACGGCGGGACATAAGCCTCCTCTGAGGATTACGGCTCATTTAACTAGAGCTGTGGCCTCTTCCTGGACCTTTAAGAATGAGGCTTCTATGGAGCAGATTTGTAAGACGGCTACTTGGTCCTCTTTACATACTTTTGCAACATTTTACATATTTTATGTTTTTGCTTCGGCGGAGGCAGTTTTTGGGAGAAAGTTTCTGCAGGCTGTGGTGCCCTCAGTATAGGGTCCGCCTCCTTTTACCGTCACGTTTTCTTCATTCAGTGTACTCTAGAGTTTGGGTATTTGTTCCCACAAGTAATGAATTAAGCAGTGGACTCTCCTCCCATTAAGATGGAAAACATAAATTATGCTTACCTGATAATTTCATTTCCATCTGTGGGAGGAGAGTCCACTGATCCCGCCCGTTTCTCTGAGGGGCGGACCTAAATTTAATTTAATTTTTCTGGCACCATTTATACCCTGATATTTCTCCTACTGTTCCTTGTTCCCTTGGCAAAATGACTGGGGGAGGTTTTTAAGCCTTTGGCTGGGGTGTCTTTGCCTCCTCCTGGTGGCCAGGTTCTTAATTCCCACAAGTAATTAATGAAGCAGTGGACTCTCCTCACACAGATGGAAATTAAATTATCAGGTAAGCATAATTTGTGTTTTTAGAGACCGGCATCTCCGACTCGGAGTATACGTCTTGTGAGGGGTATGAAATGGCCCGTGTTATCCATGCCCATCAGTTATGTTCTGATTGCTGTTCTAGAGTACTTTCTTCCCCCGAATCAGGAAATGTAGAGTGCGTTGAGCCATCCGCCCCTGAGGATTCCATGTCCCTTGAGGCGCGTGCCCCAGAACCTTCTTTTACTACGCAAGCAGGTGTCCCTATGGCCATTACTCCTTCTCCGGAAGGCGGCCTGTTTCCTCCAGAGGTTACGGCACGGTTCCGCATGGCCATATCTATGGCGCTGGCACATTTTATATCTCCCAAGAAAAGTATTTTTATGCTACTGTGTGTTCTGTTAACCAGGGTCCGTCAAGCATGAGATTGCCTGAGTCAGTTCGGCCTTCTGGGGAAGTGATGGCCTCTCGAGGCTTCAGGGGCCCCCCCTTTGGGGTCGTCCATCATTTCGGCGGGGGAACATTTTGCCTTCTGTTATAGGCCGGCACGTCTTCTTCTACTACTAAGACATATTTTGGCTGTGCTGGAGGATTCCGGTCCTACTGGGCCGAGGGATCCTTGGTCTTCCGTCACGGATGGCAAAATGGTTTAGATGTATGGGGATGAAGCCAATCTGTTTGGTGTCTTCGTTTTTCTTTTGAGTATCTGTTCCAGTTCTGAGCTTAGGAGAATAGGGCCTCTGATCGGCTGGTCCTATTAGTGCGCCCATTCTCCTTGGGCGTTCACTCACAGGTGCTTCATTTTCTTTGATCCGGTTAGGATGTGTTTAATTTGTTTTATGAAGCTCATGTATGTTATGATTTTCTGTTTTGGGAACGTTTCTTCTCTGGAACTGATACTTGCGATTTTGTGGTCGCTTGAGCACTTTCTCTGAAGTTGCGCAGTACTATATAATAACATAGTTATCTTTATAGTTTATCGATCCCTTCGGGGACTTCGAAACCGTCCAAGGTCCAAGAAAAATCGGAGTGTTCTCGTACCAGGCGGGTACTGGTCGGGCACTAGCTGCTGTTCCTTACGGTTCATTTCACCCATGTGGTGCCGGTGTGCTGGTTACCTTGCCGGGTGCTGGGTTGTTAACTTTGATAAGTGTTTGTTTGTTATTATTAACATTACTAGGAGATGGAGGGACTACATCGGTCCACCTCCCGTTCCTAGTTTCGAGGGGGTTACGGACTCTGAGCCTGATGAGGCTCCTCATGAGAGGCCTTTTGAACCGATGTTCCTCCATTTCCCATGGGTTTGGAGGTTTGGATGACCTCTGGGCGTCAGGGGTGTACCAGGTGAATGTCGATTTTTTGTTTTTCACTTTTGGTATCTTCTGAATTATAATTTTTATTTTTTTTTATTTTTTTTGTGGCCTACTTGCAGGTACCTCTCGTAGTTTGCTGGGGCTACTTGTTGCCCTTCTTGGGTGGTAGGGTCATCCATGTCTGGAAGTTTGGGTAGGTCCTTAATACTTCCCTTTTTTGTATGTTACATGCTCTCTAGGGAGCGCAGGTTTTTTGGGTTACTCCCTGTTGTTTTTCCCCAGCATCTCCTGGTCAACTTGTCTGCCAGGATTTGTGAGGCTCCCTCCGTTTTTCCTGTGAGGAACAGGATTTTGTGGGAGGCTGATCCTTTAGGCGTCTTGGTGATATCACTTCTCATCCTAAGGGCTTGTAGGCCGGTGAGGTGGTTCAGTTGGTAAAAAAAAACCCTTACTACAGTAAAGCCTGTTTTAAAGTCACAGGTCCACAACCCGGCAGGGTTGACTCAGCCCTTCATCATTTAAATGGAGCCTGTTCCGTGTAATCCCGTGACCTTTGGAGGGGGGGGGGGGGTGTTCTCTTTCGACTGTCTAAGAGATCTAGCCTTTTGGGTTTACAAGCAGAGGGTCCTGGTTTCGGAAGCTCCCCCGGGTGCTGGTTGCCCTTTTCTTAGGCTCTTTGGTCTGAATCATTGGGATGTGGATGCACTGCACTTCTCTGTATGAGGTAACTTGACAGTTCCTCAGGGGGTTTGAACTTTGACCGGTCTCGGGTTCTGGGGGTCTAGTTTATGATCATGTCTCTTGTCTGAGAATCGGTGTCCAGATCTGGATCGATCCTGGGCGGTTCGGTTTTAAACCCTTTAGGTTTGAAACATCTGCTTGTCCCTTCTGGTATCTGCCTGAGGGTTAGCTTGCTGTCTCTCCGGTGAGATCTGACAGTGGTCGTCAGGGGCAGTTATTGCACCTTGATATGGGCTCGTGGTTGTCTGTTTCAACTGAGCTGTTGGTATGACTAAATGGTCTCTTATCACTTGGTTTCACCGTTCTCTCATCTCTTCTTCATGCCTATGGCTGGGGAAGCGGTTCCTTTGCATTTGTCCTCCTTCGGGGAGGTTTCTGAATACAGTTTCCATTGAGGCCCCAAGGTCCTTCTCTTCTCGTTTCTGAGGGGTTCTGTCCTTCTTGTGTGCAAGAGGTCATGGGGTTGGATCTGGTACTGGGACTCTGTAGTTTAGTGTCTATCTCCCTGATTTGGGAGTGGTCCCTCTTAGGAGGGAGCTGTGTAGGTGTTCTGGAACCCAAGCACGTAGTGTTTGTCATGGCTTGTGGTAGCAAGCAAGATTTAAATAATGGTCAGAGTTCACCCATGGGGTCGTTCCCTTTTAGGCCTATCCTTTTTCTTCTGAGGTGGTGTTCTTAGTTTTCGGACGTTGCAAATCCTTTTGGGCTGGGTCCGTTTCCTTGGAGTGGGGGGTCGGGTCTGAGTCTTGACAGTGTACTTCCAGTTGATGCAGGTCTAGGTAGCCTAAGGGATCTCTACCCTGCCTAGTAGCTGAAGGCTTCGCGTTTGAGTCCTGCTGTGGCAGCTTTCTACTCTGGTCTCCTGTTTTCGGTGGTGGGTTCACAGTGTTTCATCCCTCTTCCGATTTCATAATCTGCTGGTGTTGGATGTTCTAAGGTCTGGATTTTTTCCTGGACGAGAGTTGCCGTTAATATTTTCAACATTCTCTGTGGGATGATCTCCCAGGATGGCTTAGGGTCAGCTTTGCTACCTTGAAGCTGGAGCTCAGAGGTGGCTGTGTGTTTTCACAATATAGCCTTTTTCTCTCTGATAGGATAATTAGTTTGTGTCTGCTAAACTATGGTTCAGTGAGGAGACACTGGCTCTCTTGAAGCACCATAAGTCATATGATGCTGTGTCTGTGATCTGAGGGTGGACCTTGGTTCTTCCCGTGATCGCCTTTTCATAGGCGTGGAGTTGATCCCTGGTCATTGTCCTTCTAGGGAGTCATTTCCCTGGGTGGTTGGCTTTAGCAACTTTGGGTTTGCTTTAGTCGTTTTGAGATTTTTTACCATAGTTGGTGGTCCTATGGATACTTTGAGTCCTCCGTTTTCCCCTTCGAGGGTAGGTATAGGAAAGCGGGACTTGGCTCCTCTGGGGTTTTTGTGTGCTCAATGGATTCTAGAGATTCCGAGTAGTCTCTAGGAGGGCCTTGCAAGTGTTTAACTGATGGGCAGTTACTTGGTCCTTTCAGGTTTTTAACCCCTTGTTCTAAGTGTTAAGTTTTTTTTTATTGGGTGTTAGGTAATTTCAGGCTGTGGTGCCCTTTGAAGGGGCCACCTTCTGTACCGGCCCTTTGTTTGCCCAAAAGTAATAAATGCAGCTGTGGACTCTTCCCGTTTAAGAAGATAAACTTAAATTATGCTTACCTGATCATTTTCTTTTCTTCTGACGGGAAGAGTCCACAGCTTCCCGCCTGCGTTTTATCTATGGGACAGCCCTATTTTAGTTTTTTATTCTTCTGGCACCTTTTTTCACCCTGATATTTCTCCTACTGTTTCTTGTTCCCTTGGCAGAATGACTGGGGGATGAGTGAAGTGGGGGGGGGGGGGGGGGGGGGGTTATTTTAAGCCTTTGGCTGGGGTGTCTCAAAAGTAATGAATGCAGCTGTGGACCCTTCCCGTAAGAATAAAAGAAAATTATCAGGTAAGCATAATTTAAGTTTTGTGACCTTTTAACAGAAAATAAATCTGTAAAGTGCTAGTACATTATTTCTCTTCTTTATGAATATATTTCAGGTAGGTGATGTATACCTGTTTTCTGTTGAGACTGGTGGTTTTCTTCCCAGTTGCACAAGTACCCTGGAGGAATGTCTGAGGCATCACCTCAACATGCCACCCTCACGGCTGTCCTTTCTCACCCACATACAGAAGTTAGTAAAGGTAAGACAAGGCACAAAGACCACAATTACAATTGTTTTGATGACTCGGTACTAATAGTGGTCATTTTTTTATATTTATTTAAAATGAATAAGCACACAATACCACATTAACATTATTCAAGTAGTGAGATACAAAATGTGGTAATTGTGCACGCTCAGACTTTGAGGTATAGGCCGAGTTTTCATTGTTGTTGTTAACTGATGGTAACATAAACATTTCCTTAGCCTTAAATGGAGATACTTGTTGTTACTATCAGTTAACAACAGGGAGGGCCAACCGGTGGCCCAAGGGCCACATATGTTCCCCTGCACTAATTTTTGCAGCCCCAGGAAAGTAGTAGAACTGAGAATGTGTCATAGATTTTGTGGTCCCAGAAAGTGTAAACTACAAATATGTGCTCTTGGAACTTCTGGTTAGTAGGCAAACTGAAATGTGAATATTTAATTCAATTAATATTTCTCCAACATAGGTGTGTCCGGTCCACGGCGTCATCCTTACTTGTGGGATATTCTCTTCCCCAACAGGAAATGGCAAAGAGCCCAGCAAAGCTGGTCACATGATCCCTCCTAGGCTCCGCCTACCCCAGTCATTCTCTTTGCCGTTGTACAGGCAACATCTCCACGGAGATGGCTTAGAGTTTTTTAGTGTTTAACTGTAGTTTTTATTATTCAATCAAGAGTTTGTTATTTTAAAATAGTGCTGGTATGTACTATTTACTCAGAAACAGAAAAGAGATGAAGATTTCTGTTTGTATGAGGAAAATGATTTTAGCAACCGTCACTAAAATCCATGGCTGTTCCACACAGGACTGTTGAGAGCAATTAACTTCAGTTGGGGGAACAGTGAGCAGTCTCTTGCTGCTTGAGGTATGACACATTCTAACAAGACGATGTAATGCTGGAAGCTGTCATTTTCCCTATGGGATCCGGTAAGCCATGTTTATTAAGATCGTAAATAAGGGCTTCACAAGGGCTTATTAAGACTGTAGACTTTTTCTGGGCTAAATCGATTCATTATTAACACATATTTAGCCTTGAGGAATAATTTATTCTGGGTATTTTGATATAATAATATCGGCAGGCACTGTTTTAGACACCTTATTCTTTAGGGGCTTTCCCAAATCATAGGCAGAGCCTCATTTTCACGCCGGTGTTGCGCACTTGTTTTTGAGAGGCATGACATGCAGTCGCATGTGAGAGGAGCTCTGATACTTAGAAAAGACTTTCTGAAGGCGTCATTTGGTATCGTATTCCCCTTTGGGCTTGGTTGGGTCTCAGCAAAGCAGATACCAGGGACTGTAAAGGGGTTAAAGTTAAAAACGGCTCCGGTTCCGTTATTTTAAGGGTTAAAGCTTCCAAATTTGGTGTGCAATACTTTTAAGGCTTTAAGACACTGTGGTGAAAATTTGGTGAATTTTGAACAATTCCTTCATGTTTTTTCGCAATTGCAGTAATAAAGTGTGTTCAGTTTAAAATTTAAAGTGACAGTAACGGTTTTATTTTAAAACGTTTTTTGTACTTTGTTATCAAGTTTATGCCTGTTTAACATGTCTGAACCATCAGATAGACTGTGTTCTGAATGTGGGGAAGCCAGAATTCCCATTCATTTAAATAAATGTGATTTATGTGACAATGACAATGATGCCCAAGATGATTCCTCAAGTGAGGGGAGTAAGCATGGTACTGCATCATTCCCTCCTTCGTCTACACGAGTCTTGCCCACTCAGGAGGCCCCTAGTACATCTAGCGCGCCAATACTCCTTACTATGCAACAATTAACGGCTGTAATGGATAATTCTGTCAAAAACATTTTAGCCAAAATGAACACTTATCAGCGTAAGCGCGACTGCTCTGTTTTAGATACTGAAGAGCATGACGACGCTGTTAATAATGGTTCTGAAGGGCCCCTAACCCAGTCTGATGGGGCCAGGGAGGTTTTGTCTGAGGGAGAAATTACTGATTCAGGGAACATTTCTCAACAAGCTGAACCTGATGTGATTACGTTTAAATTTAAGTTGGAACATCTCCGCATTCTGCTTAAGGAGGTATTATCCACTCTGGATGATTGTGACAAGTTGGTCATCCCAGAGAAACTATGTAAAATGGACAAGTTCCTAGAGGTCCCGGGGCTCCCAGAAGCTTTTCCTATACCCAAGCGGGTGGCGGACATTGTTAATAAAGAATGGGAAAGGCCCGGTATTCCTTTCGTCCCTCCCCCCATATTTAAAAAATTGTTTCCTATGGTCGACCCCAGAAAGGACTTATGGCAGACAGTCCCCAAGGTCGAGGGAGCGGTTTCCACTTTAAACAAACGCACCACTATACCCATAGAGGATAGTTGTGCTTTCAAAGATCCTATGGATAAAAAATTAGAAGGTTTACTTAAAAAGATGTTTGTTCAGCAGGGTTACCTTCTACAACCAATTTCATGCATTGTGCCTGTAGCTACAGCCGCATGTTTCCGGTTCGATGAGCTGATAAAGGCGGTCGATAGTGATTCTCCTCCTTATGAGGAGATTATGGACAGAATCAATGCTCTCAAATTGGCTAATTCTTTCACCCTAGACGCCACTTTGCAATTGGCTAGGTTAGCGGCTAAGAATTCTGGGTTTGCTATTGTGGCGCGCAGAGCGCTTTGGTTGAAATCTTGGTCAGCTGATGCGTCTTCCAAGAACAAGCTACTTAACATTCCTTTCAAGGGGAAAACGCTGTTTGGCCCTGACTTGAAAGAGATTATCTCTGATATCACTGGGGGTAAGGGCCACGCCCTTCCTCAGGATCGGCCTTTCAAGGCAAAAAATAAACCTAATTTTCGTCCCTTTCGTAGAAATGGACCAGCCCAAAGTGCTACGTCCTCTAAGCAAGAGGGTAATACTTCTCAAGCCAAGCCAGCTTGGAGACCAATGCAAGGCTGGAACAAGGGAAAGCAGGCCAAGAAACCTGCCACTGCTACCAAGACAGCATGAAATGTTGGCCCCCGATCCGGGACCGGATCTGGTGGGGGGCAGACTCTCTCTCTTCGCTCAGGCTTGGGCAAGAGATGTTCTGGATCCTTGGGCGCTAGAAATAGTCTCCCAAGGTTATCTTCTGGAATTCGAGGGGCTTCCCCCAAGGGGGAGGTTCCACAGGTCTCAGTTGTCTTCAGACCACATAAAAAGACAGGCATTCTTACATTGTGTAGAAGACCTGTTAAAAATGGGAGTGATTCATCCTGTTCCATTAAGAGAACAAGGGATGGGGTTCTACTCCAATCTGTTCATAGTTCCCAAAAAAGAGGGAACGTTCAGACCAATCTTAGATCTCAAGATCTTAAACAAGTTTCTCAAGGTTCCATCGTTCAAGATGGAAACCATTCGAACTATTCTTCCTTCCATCCAGGAAGGTCAATTCATGACCACAGTGGATTTAAAGGATGCGTATCTACATATTCCTATCCACAAGGAACATCATCGGTTCCTAAGGTTCGCATTCCTGGACAAGCATTACCAGTTCGTGGCGCTTCCTTTCGGATTAGCCACTGCTCCAAGGATTTTCACAAAGGTACTAGGGTCCCTTCTAGCTGTGCTAAGACCAAGGGGCATTGCTGTAGTACCTTACTTGGACGACATTCTGATTCAAGCGTCGTCCCTTCCTCAAGCAAAGGCTCACACGGACATTGTCCTGGCCTTTCTCAGATCTCACGGATGGAAAGTGAACGTGGAAAAGAGTTCTCTATCTCCGTCAACAAGGGTTCCCTTCTTGGGAACAATAATAGACTCCTTAGAAATTAGGATTTTTCTGACAGAGGCCAGAAAAACAAAACTTCTAGACTCTTGTCGGATACTTCATTCCGTTCCTCTTCCTTCCATAGCGCAGTGCATGGAAGTGATCGGTTTGATGGTAGCGGCAATGGACATAGTTCCTTTTGCGCGCATTCATCTAAGACCATTACAACTGTGCATGCTCAGTCAGTGGAATGGGGACTATACAGACTTGTCTCCGAAGATACAAGTAAATCAGAGGACCAGAGACTCACTCCGTTGGTGGCTGTCCCTGGACAACCTGTCACAAGGGATGACATTCCGCAGACCGGAGTGGGTCATCGTCACGACCGACGCCAGTCTGATGGGCTGGGGCGCGGTCTGGGGATCCCTGAAAGCTCAGGGTCTTTGGTCTCGGGAAGAATCTCTTCTACCGATAAATATTCTGGAACTGAGAGCGATATTCAATGCTCTCAAGGCTTGGCCTCAGCTAGCGAGGGCCAAGTTCATACGGTTTCAATCAGACAACATGACAACTGTTGCGTACATCAACCATCAGGGGGGAACAAGGAGTTCCCTAGCGATGGAAGAAGTGGCCAAAATCATTCTATGGGCGGAGTCTCACTCCTGCCACCTGTCTGCTATCCACATCCCAGGAGTGGAAAATTGGGAAGCGGATTTTCTGAGTCGTCAGACATTGCATCCGGGGGAGTGGGAACTCCATCCGGAAATCTTTGCCCAAGTCACTCAGCTGTGGGGCATTCCAGACATGGATCTGATGGCCTCTCGTCAGAACTTCAAAGTTCCTTGCTACGGGTCCAGATCCAGGGATCCCAAGGCGGCTCTAGTGGATGCACTAGTAGCACCTTGGACCTTCAAACTAGCTTATGTGTTCCCGCCGTTTCCTCTCATCCCCAGGCTGGTAGCCAGGATCAATCAGGAGAGGGCGTCTGTGATCTTGATAGCTCCTGCGTGGCCACGCAGGACTTGGTATGCAGATCTGGTGAATATGTCATCGGCTCCACCTTGGAAGCTACCTTTGAGACGAGACCTTCTTGTTCAGGGTCCGTTCGAACATCCGAATCTGGTTTCACTCCAGCTGACTGCTTGGAGATTGAACGCTTGATCTTATCGAAGCGAGGGTTCTCAGATTCTGTTATCGATACTCTTGTTCAGGCCAGAAAGCCTGTAACTAGAAAGATTTACCACAAAATTTGGAAAAAATATATCTGTTGGTGTGAATCTAAAGGATTCCCTTGGGACAAGGTTAAGATTCCTAAGATTCTATCCTTCCTTCAAGAAGGATTGGAAAAAGGATTATCTGCTAGTTCCCTGAAGGGACAGATTTCTGCCTTGTCTGTGTTACTTCACAAAAAGCTGGCAGCTGTGCCAGATGTTCAAGCCTTTGTTCAGGCTCTGGTTAGAATTAAGCCTGTTTACAAACCTTTGACTCCTCCTTGGAGTCTCAACTTAGTTCTTTCAGTTCTTCAGGGGGTTCCGTTTGAACCTTTACATTCCGTTGATATTAAGTTATTATCTTGGAAAGTTTTGTTTTTGGTTGCAATTTCTTCTGCTAGAAGAGTTTCAGAATTATCTGCTCTGCAGTGTTCTCCTCCTTATCTGGTGTTCCATGCAGATAAGGTGGTTTTACGTACTAAACCTGGTTTTCTTCCAAAAGTTGTTTCTAACAAAAACATTAACCAGGAGATTATCGTACCTTCTCTGTGTCCGAAACCAGTTTCAAAGAAGGAACGTTTGTTGCACAATTTGGATGTTGTTCGCGCTCTAAAATTCTATTTAGATGCTACAAAGGATTTTAGACAAACATCTTCCTTGTTTGTTGTTTATTCCGGTAAAAGGAGAGGTCAAAAAGCAACTTCTACCTCTCTCTCTTTTTGGATTAAAAGCATCATCAGATTGGCTTACGAGACTGCCGGACGGCAGCCTCCCGAAAGAATCACGGCTCATTCCACTAGGGCTGTGGCTTCCACATGGGCCTTCAAGAACGAGGCTTCTGTTGATCAGATATGTAGGGCAGCGACTTGGTCTTCACTGCACACTTTTACCAAATTTTACAAGTTTGATACTTTTGCTTCTTCTGAGGCTATTTTTGGGAGAAAGGTTTTGCAAGCCGTGGTGCCTTCCATTTAGGTGACCTGATTTGCTCCCTCCCTTCATCCGTGTCCTAAAGCTTTGGTATTGGTTCCCACAAGTAAGGATGACGCCGTGGACCGGACACACCTATGTTGGAGAAAACAGAATTTATGTTTACCTGATAAATTACTTTCTCCAACGGTGTGTCCGGTCCACGGCCCGCCCTGGTTTTTTTAATCAGGTCTGATAATTTATTTTCTTTAACTACAGTCACCACGGTACCATATGGTTTCTCCTATGCAAATATTCCTCCTTAACGTCGGTCGAATGACTGGGGTAGGCGGAGCCTAGGAGGGATCATGTGACCAGCTTTGCTGGGCTCTTTGCCATTTCCTGTTGGGGAAGAGAATATCCCACAAGTAAGGATGACGCCGTGGACCGGACACACCGTTGGAGAAAGTAATTTATCAGGTAAACATAAATTCTGTTTTTCCCTCTAAGGCTTCTAAAATAATCTGCGGCCCCCATGAGTTAGGAAGTTTGCCCTCAATGGTTTACAACATCAATGAAAATTAGGCCAATGTGTCATCCATCTCACTTAAATATGGCAGAAAACTGTGTATAGATACCCAGAAAAAAAAGCATGATGTCTTTAACAAGACATAGAAATACAAATGTTATATGTCAAAACATTTTCTTTCATGTAATTGGCAAGAGTCCATGAGCTAGTGACGTATGGGATATACAATCCCACCAGGAGGGGCAAAGTTTCCCAAACCTCAAAATACACCCCTCACCACACCCACAGTTCAGTTTTACAAACTTTGCCTACTATGGAGGTGGTGAAGCAAGTTTGTGCTAAGATTTCTACGTTGACATGCGCTTCTCAGCATTTTGAAGCCCGATTTCCTCTCAGAGTACAGCGAATGTCAGAGGGATGTGAAGGGAGTATCACCTATTGAATGCTATGATTTCCCTAACGGGGGTCTATTTCTCTTGTTAAGTGTGTTCAGTCCACGGGTCATCCATTACTTATGGGATATATTCTCCTTCCGAACAGGAGGTTGCAAGAGGATCACCCAAGCAGAGCTGCTATATAGCTCCTCCCCTCACATGTCATATCCAGTCATTCTCTTGCAACCCTCAACAAAGAAGGAGGTCGCGAGAGGAGCTGGAGTTTACTTAACTATTCTTCAATCAAAAGTTTGTTATTTTAAATGGCACCGGAGTGTGCTGTTTTTCTATCTCAGGCAGTATTTGGAAGAAGAAACTGCCTGCGTTTTTTTTCTATGATCTTAGCAGGCGTAACTAAGATCCACTGGCTGTTCTCGACATTCTGAGGAGTGGGGTAACTTCAGAAACTGGGAATAGCATGTGGGGTCCTCCGCAAATGAGGTATGTACAGTACATTATTTTCTGGGAATGGAATTGACTAAGAAAATACTGCTGTTACCGTATGATGTAAGTACAGCCTTAAATGCAGTAGTGGCAACTGGTATCAGGCTGATAAATGTATGCGCAGTCGAGTTATTTTCTAGGGACTAGAATTTGACTGAGAAAATGCTGTTAAAACTGAAATAATACTTAAGCCTTATCTGCAGTGGTAGCGACTGGTAGCAGGCTTAGTGATAACTTTCTCCAACATTGGTGTGTCCGGTCCACTGCGTCATCCTTACTTGTGGGATATTCTCTTCCCCAACAGGAAATGGCAAAGAGTCCCAGCAAAGCTGGTCACATGATCCCTCCTAGGCTCCGCCCACCCCAGTCATTCTCTTTGCCGTTGCACAGGCAACATCTCCACGGAGATGGTTAAGAGTTTTTTGGTGTTTAAATGTAGTTTTTATTCTTCTATCAAGTGTTTGTTATTTTAAAATAGTGCTGGTATGTACTATTTACTCTGAAACAGAAAAGGATGAAGATTTCTGTTTGTAAGAGGAAGATGATTTTAGCAGACAGTAACTAAAATCGATTGCTGTTTCCACACAGGACTGTTGAGATGAAGTAACTTCAGTTGGGGGAAACAGTTAGCAGACTTTTCTGCTTAAGGTATGACTAGCCATATTTCTAACAAGACCATGTAATGCTGGAAGGCTGTCATTTCCCCTTATGGGGACCGGTAAGCCATTTTCTTAGTCAAACATAAAAGAATAAAGGGCTTAAAAAAGGGCTTAAAAACTGGTAGACATTTTTATGGGCTAAAACGATTGCTTTATTGGGGCATATTATGCAGATTCTAGCTAATAATTGGCATTATAATCTTGGGGAACGTTTAAAAAACGGCAGGCACTGTGTTGGACACCTTTTTTAGTCTGGGGGCCTTTCTAGTTATAGACTGAGCCTCATTTTCGCGCCATTACTGCGCAGTTGTTTTTGGAGAGCAAGGCATGCAGATGCATGTGTGAGGATCTAAGAATCACTAAAAAAGCTTCTAGAAGGCGTCATTTGGTATCGTATTCCCCTCTGGGCTTGGTTGGGTCTCAGCAAAGCATATAGCTGGGACTGTATAGGGGTCAAATTTATTTTAAGGGTTAAAGCTCTGAAATTTGGTGTGCAATACTTTTAATGCTTTAAGACACTGTGGTGAAATTTTGGTAATTTTTGAACAATTCCTTCATACTTTTTCACATATTCAGTAATAAAGTGTTTTCAGTTTGAAATTTAAAGAGACAATAACGGTTTTATTTTAAAACGTTTTTTGTGCTTTGTTGACAAGTTTAAGCCTGTTTAACATGTCTGTACCATCAGATAAGCTATGTTCTATATGTATGAAAGCCAATGTGTCTCCCCATTTAAATTGATGTGATAATTGTGCCATAGTGTCCAAACAAAGTAAGGACAGTAATGCCACAGATAATGACATTGCCCAAGATGATTCCTCAAATGAGGGGAGTAAACATGATACTACATCATCCCCTACTGTGTCTACACCAGTTTTGCCCACACAGGAGGCCCCTAGTACATCTAGTGCGCCAATACTTATTACCATGCAACAATTAACAGCTGTAATGGATAACTCCATAGCAAATCTTTTATCCAAAATGCCTACTTATCAGAGAAAGCGCGATTGCTCTGTTTTAAACACTGAAGAGCAAGAGGGCGCTGATGATAACTGTTCTGACATACCCTCACACCAATCTCAAGGGGCCATGAGGGAGGTTTTGTCTGATGGAGAAATCTCAGATTCAGGAAAAATTTCTCATCAAGCTGAACCTGATGTTGTGACATTTAAATTTAAATTAGAACATCTCCGCGCACTGCTTAAGGAGGTGTTATCTACTCTGGATGATTGTGACAATTTGGTCATTCCAGAGAAATTATGTAAGATGGACAAGTTCCTAGAGGTTCCGGTGCCCCCCGACGCTTTTCCTATACCCAAGCGCGTGGCGGAAATAGTAAATAAAGAGTGGGAAAAGACCGGCATACCTTTTTGTTCCCCCCCCTATATTTAAGAAATTATTTCCTATAGTCGACCCCAGAAAGGACTTATGGCAGACAGTCCCCAAGGTCGAGGGGGCGGTTTCTACTCTAAACAAACGCACTACTATTCCTATCGAAGATAGTTGTGCTTTCAAAGATCCTATGGATAAAAAATTAGAGGGTTTGCTTAAAAAGATTTTTGTACAGCAAGGTTACCTTCTACAACCAATTTCATGCATTGTTCCTGTCACTACGGCAGCGTGTTTCTGGTTCGAGGAACTAGAAAAGTCGCTCAGTAAAGAATCTTCGTATGAGGAGGTTATGGACAGAGTTCAAGCACTTAAATTGGCTAACTCTTTTGTTTTAGATGCCGCTTTGCAATTAGCTAGATTAGCGGCGAAAAATTCAGAGTTTGCTATCGTGGCGCGCAGAGCGCTTTGGCTAAAGTCTTGGTCAGCGGATGTGTCTTCCAAGACAAAATTGCTTAACATTCCTTTCAAAGGTAAAACATTATTTGGACCAGATTTGAAAGAGATTATTTCCGACATCATCAGGGGGGGAAAGGGCCACGCCCTCCCACAGGATAGGTCTTTTAAGGCTAAAAATAAGCCTAATTTTCGTCCCTTTCGCAGAAACGGACCAGCCTCTAATTCTGCATCCTCCAAGCAAGAGGGTAATACTTCACAACCCAAACCAGCCTGGAAACCAATGCAAGGCTGGAACAAGGGTAAGCAGGCCAAGAAGCCTACCTCTGCTACCAAAACAGCATGAAGGGATAGCCCCCGATCCGGGACCGGATCTAGTGGGGGGCAGACTCTCTCTCTTTGCTCAGGCTTGGGCAAGAGATGTTCAGGATCCTTGGGCGCTAGAAATAGTTTCTCAAGGTTATCTCCTGGAATTCAAGGAACTACCCCCAAGGGGAAGGTTCCACAGGTCTCACTTATCTTCAAACCAAATACAGAGACAGGCATTCTTACATTGTGTAGAAGACCTGTTAAAGATGGGAGTGATACATCCAGTTCCAATAAGAGAACAAGGAATGGGATTTTATTCCAATCTGTTCATAGTTCCCAAAAAAGAGGGAACATTCAGACCAATTTTGGATCTGAAGATCCTAAACAAATTTCTCAGGGTACCATCGTTCAAAATGGAAACTATTCGAACGATCCTACCCACCATCCAGGAAAGTCAATTTATGACTACCGTGGATTTAAAGGATGCGTACCTACATATTCCTATCCACAAGGAACATCATCAGTTCCTAAGGTTCGCTTTTCTGGACAAGCATTACCAGTTTGTGGCACTTCCATTCGGATTAGCCACTGCTCCAAGGATTTTCACAAAGTTACTAGGATCCCTTCTAGCGGTTCTAAGACCAAGGGGCATTGCAGTAGTACCTTACTTGGACGACATCCTAATTCAAGCGTCGTCCCTGTCAAAAGCAAAGGCTCATACGGACATCGTCCTAGCCTTTCTCAGATCTCACGGATGGAAGGTGAACAAAGAAAAAAGTTCTCTGTCCCCGTCAACAAGAGTTCCCTTCTTGGGAACAATAATAGATTCCTTAGAAATGAGGATTTTTCTGACAGAGGTCAGAAAATCAAAACTTCTAAGCTCTTGTCAAGTACTTCATTCTGTTCCTCGTCCTTCCATAGCGCAGTGCATGGAAGTAATAGGATTGATGGTTGCAACAATGGACATAGTTCCTTTTGCACGAATTCATCTAAGACCATTACAACTGTGCATGCTCAGACAGTGGAATGGGGATTATACAGACTTGTCTCCGATGATTCAAGTAGATCAAAAGACCAGAGATTCACTCCGTTGGTGGCTGACCCTGGACAATCTGTCACAGGGAATGAGCTTCCGCAGACCAGAGTGGGTCATTGTCACGACCGACGCCAGTCTAGTGGGCTGGGGCGCGGTCTGGGAATCCCTGAAAGCTCAGGGTCTATGGTCTCGGGAAGAGTCTCTTCTCCCGATAAACATTCTGGAACTGAGAGCGATATTCAATGCTCTCAGAGCTTGTCCTCAACTAGCAAAGGCCAAATTCATAAGGTTTCAATCAGACAACATGACGACCGTTGCTTATATCAATCATCAGGGGGGAACAAGGAGTTCCCTGGCGATGAAAGAAGTGACCAAGATAATTCAATGGGCGGAGGATCACTCCTGCCACTTGTCTGCGATCCACATCCCAGGAGTGGAAAATTGGGAAGCGGATTTTCTGAGTCGTCAGACATTTCATCCGGGGGAGTGGGAACTCCATCCGGAAATCTTTGCCCAAATAACTCAATTATGGGGCATTCCAGACATGGATCTGATGGCGTCTCGTCAGAACTTCAAGGTTCTTTGCTACGGGTCCAGATCCAGGGATCCCAAGGCGACTCTAGTAGATGCACTAGTAGCACCTTGGACCTTCAACCTAGCTTATGTATTCCCACCGTTTCCTCTCATTCCCAGGCTGGTAGCCAGGATCAATCAGGAGAGGGCCTCGGTGATCTTGATAGCTCCTGCGTGGCCACGCAGGACTTGGTATGCAGACCTGGTGAATATGTCATCAGCTCCACCATGGAAGCTACCTTTGAGACAGGACCTTCTTGTTCAGGGTTCATTCGAACATCCGAATCTGGTTTCCCTCCAACTGACGGCTTGGAGATTGAACGCTTGATTTTATCAAAGCGTGGGTTTTCAGATTCTGTAATAGATACCCTGATTCAGGCTAGAAAGCCTGTAACTAGAAAAATTTACCATAAAATATGGAAAAAATATATCTGTTGGTGTGAATCCAAAGGATTCCCATGGAACAAGATAAAAATTCCTAAGATTCTATCCTTTCTACAAGAAGGTTTGGAGAAAGGATTATCTGCAAGTTCTCTAAAGGGACAGATCTCTGCTTTATCTGTTTTACTTCACAAAAGACTGGCAGCCGTGCCAGATGTTCAAGCATTTGTTCAGGCTCTGGTTAGGATCAAGCCTGTTTACAGACCTTTGACTCCTCCCTGGAGTCTAAATCTAGTTCTTTCAGTTCTTCAAGGGGTTCCGTTTGAACCTTTACATTCCATAGATATTAAGTTACTATCTTGGAAAGTTTTGTTTTTAGTTGCAATTTCTTCTGCTAGAAGAGTTTCAGAGTTATCTGCTCTGCAGTGTTCTCCGCCCTATCTGGTGTTCCATGCAGATAAGGTGGTTTTGCGTACTAAGCCTGGTTTTCTTCCGAAAGTTGTTTCTAACAAAAATATTAACCAGGAGATAGTTGTACCTTCTTTGTGTCCGAATCCAGTTTCAAAGAAGGAACGTTTGCTACACAATTTGGACGTAGTCCGTGCTCTAAAATTCTATTTAGAGGCTACTAAAGATTTCAGACAAACATCTTCCTTGTTTGTTGTTTATTCTGGTAAAAGGAGAGGTCAAAAAGCGACTTCTACCTCTCTTTCCTTTTGGCTTAAAAGCATTATCCGATTGGCTTATAAGACTGCCGGACGGCAGCCTCCTGAAAGAATCACAGCTCACTCCACTAGGGCTGTGGCTTCCACATGGGCCTTCAAGAACGAGGCTTCTGTTTACCAGATATGTAAGGCAGCGACTTGGTCTTCACTGCACGCTTTTGCCAAATTTTACAAATTTGATACTTTTGCTTCTTCGGAGGCTATTTTTGGGAGAAAGGTTTTGCAAGCTGTGGTTCCTTCCGTTTAGGTGACCTGATTTGCTCCCTCCCTTCATCCGTGTCCTAAAGCTTTGGTATTGGTTCCCACAAGTAAGGATGACGCCGTGGACCGGACACACCAATGTTGGAGAAAACAGAATTTATGCTTACCTGATAAATTACTTTCTCCAACGGTGTGTCCGGTCCACGGCCCGCCCTGGTTTTTTAATCAGGTCTGATGAATTATTTTCTCTAACTACAGTCACCACGGTATCATATCGTTTCTCCTATATATATATTTCCTCCTGTCCGTCGGTCAAATGACTGGGGTGGGCGGAGCCTAGGAGGGATCATGTGACCAGCTTTGCTGGGACTCTTTGCCATTTCCTGTTGGGGAAGAGAATATCCCACAAGTAAGGATGACGCCGTGGACCGGACACACCGTTGGAGAAAGTAATTTATCAGGTAAGCATAAATTCTGTTTTGCATGACATTGGAAAATGTTGTTTTTTAATAAAACGTTTACTGGCATGTTATTCGTTTTTGTGAGGTACTTTGGTGATAAATCTCTATGGGCATGATTTTTTCCACATGGCTAACATATATTTTCTGCATGGAAACCGTTATATCAAGGCTCCCACTGTTGTAATATGAGTGGGAGGGACCTTGTTTTAGCGCCTTGTTGCGCAGTTAAAATTCTAGCACAGTCTTCCTGCTTCTTCCTCCTTGATCCAGGACGTCTCTAGAGAGCTCAGGGGTCTGCAAAATTCATTTTTGAGGGAGGTAATCAGTCACAGCAGATCTGTGACAGTGTGCTTGACTGTGATTAAAAGCGTTAAATCTTAATTGATATCCGTTTTATCCGTTTTGGGTATTGATGGGTTAATCATCCTTTTGCTAATGGGTGCAATCCTCTGCTAATAATACACTTCTTGTTAAGAATTGTTTACTTATATCTGTATTTTTGAAGCGCTGCAGCGTTTTTTATATTGCTTGTAAACTTATTGAAAGTGAT
>NC_069499.1:232844891-232859891 GCF_027579735.1 Bombina bombina
CTGGTTTTTTAATCAGGTCTGATGAATTATTTTCTCTAACTACAGTCACCACGGTACCATATGGTTTCTCCTATATTTTTCCTCCTGTCCGTCGGTCAAATGACTGGGGTAGGCGGAGCCTAGGAGGGACTATATGGCCAGCTTTGCTGGGACTCTTTGCCATTTCCTGTTGGGGAAGAGATATTCCCACAAGTAAGGATGACGCCGTGGACCGGACACACCGTTGGAGAAAGTAATTTATCAGGTAAGCATAAATTCTGTTTTTCTAAGGAATGGAATTGACTAAGAAAATACTGCTGATACCGATGTAATGTAAGTACAGCCTTAAATGCAGCAGCGACTGGTATCAGGCTGATGAATGTATGTACAATAAGTAATTTTCTAAGGAATGGAATTTGACTAAGAAAATACTGTTAATACTGAAGTATTGTATAAGCCTTAACTGCAGTAGAAGCGACTGGTAGCAGGCTTATTAATAACACTATCTAACTTTTAAAGTGTATGTTTAAAACGTTTACTGGCATGTTATTCGTTTTTTGTGAGGTACTTTGGTGATAAATGATTTTCCACATGGCTCTTTTTTATTTCTATATAGAAACGATTAACTAAGGTTTCCCACTGTTGTAATAGGAGTGGGAGGAGCCTATTTTAGCGCTTGCGCAGTAAAAATTCAGTTTCAGTCTTCCTGCTTCTTCCTCCTTGATCCAGGACGTCTCTAGAGAGCTCAGGGGTCTTCAAAAGTCATTTTGAGGGAGGTAATCAGTCACAGCAGACCTGTGACAGTGTGTTTGACTGTGATAAAAACGTTAATTGTTAAATTGATTATCCGTTTTTGGGTATTAAGGGGTTAATCATCCATTTGCTAGTGGGTGCAATACTTTTCTAACTTAATACATTTACTGTGAAAATTTGGTTGCTATAACTTATTTGGTTCATTGTTATTTCAACTGTGACGTTTTTTTGTGCTTCTTAAAGGCGCAGTAGCGTTTTTTATATTGCTTGTAAATTTATTTGAAAGGATTTTCCAAGCTTTCTAGTCTCATTGCGAGTCTGTTTAAACATGTCTGACACAGATGAATCTGTTTGTTCACTATGTTTGAAGGCCAATGTGGAGCCCCACAGAAATATGTGTACTAAATGTATTGATGTCACTTTGAATAAAAGTCAATCTATATCTGTAAAGAAATTATCACCAGATGAGGGGGAAGTTATGCCGACTAACTCTCCTCACGTGTCAGTACCTTCGCCTCCCGCTCAGGAGGCGCGTGATATTGTGGCGCCAAGTGCATCAGAGAGGCCCATACAAATCACTTTGCAAGACATGGCTGCTGTTATGACAGAGGTATTATCTAAATTGCCTGAATTAAGAGGCAAGCGCGATAGCTCTGGGTTAAGGACAGAGCGCGCTGATGATGTGAGAGCCATGTCTGATACTGCGTCACAATTTGCAGAACATGAGGACGGAGAGCTTCATTCTGTGGGTGACGGATCTGATCCAGGGAGACCGGATTCAGAGATTTCTAATTTTAAATTTAAGCTTGAGAACCTCCGCGTATTGCTAGGGGAGGTATTAGCGGCTCTGAATGATTGTAACACGGTTGCAATTCCAGAGAAAGTATGTAGGTTGGATAGATACTTTGCGGTACCGGTGTGTACTGACGTTTTTCCTATACCTAAAAGACTTACAGAAATTATTAGCAAGGAGTGGGTGGTGTGCCCTTTTCCCCACCTCCTATATTTAGAAAAATGTTCCCAATAGACGCCACCACACGAGACTTATGGCAGACGGTCCCTAAGGTGGAGGGAGCAGTTTCTACTTTAGCTAAGCGTACCACTATCCCGGTGGAGGATAGCTGTGCTTTTTCAGATCCAATGGATAAAAAATTAGGTTACCTTAAGAAAATGTTTGTTCAACAAGGTTTTATCTTACAGCCCCTTGCATGCATTGCGCCTGTCACTGCTGCTGCGGCATTCTGGTTTGAGTCTCTGGAAGAGGCCATTCGCACAGCTCCATTGGATGAGATTATGGCCAAGCTTAAAGCACTTAAGATAGCTAATGCATTTGTTTCTGATGCCGTTGTACATTTGACCAAACTTACGGCTAAGAACTCCGGATTCGCCATCCAGGCACGCAGAGCGCTATGGCTTAAATCCTGGTCAGCTGACGTGACTTCTAAATCTAAATTGCTTAATATTCCTTTCAAAGGGCAGACCTTATTCGGGCCCGGCTTGAAAGAAATTATTGCTGACATTACTGGAGGTAAGGGTCATACTCTTCCTCAGGACAGGGCCAAGTCAAAGGCCAAACAGTCTAATTTTCGTGCCTTTCGTAACTTCAAGGCAGGAGCAGCATCAACTTCCTCCGCTCCAAAACAGGAAGGACCTGTTGCTCGTTATAGACAGGGCTGGAAAACTAACCAGTCCTGGAACAAGGGCAAGCAGGCCAGAAAGCCTTCTTCTGCCCCTAAGACAGCATGAAGAGAGGGCCCCCTATCCGGAAACGGATCTAGTGGGGGGCAGACTATCTTTCTTCGCCCAGGCTTGGGCAAGAGATGTCCAGGATCCCTGGGCGTTGGAGATCATATCTCAGGGATATCTTCTGGACTTCAAAGCATCTCCTCCACAAGGGAGATTTCATCTTTCAAGGTTATCAGCAAACCAAATAAAGAAAGAGGCATTTCTACGCTGTGTGCAAGACCTCTTAGTAATGGGAGTGATCCACCCAGTTCCGCGGACGGAACAAGGGCAAGGGTTTTACTCAAATCTGTTTGTGGTTCCCAAGAAAGAGGGAACCTTCAGACCAATCTTAGACCTAAAAATCTTAAACAAATTCCTAAGAGTTCCATCATTCAAAATGGAAACTATTCAAACCATCCTACCCATGATCCAAGAGGGTCAATACATGACCACAGTAGACTTAAAGGATGCCTACCTTCATATACCGATTCACAAAAATCATTTTCGGTACCTAAGGTTTGCCTTTCTAGACAGGCATTACCAGTTTGTAGCTCTTCCCTTCGGGTTGGCTACGGCCCCGAGAATCTTTACAAAGGTTCTGGGCTCACTTCTGGCGGTTCTAAGATCGCGAGGCATAGCGGTGGCTCCGTATCTAGACGACATCCTGATACAGGCGTCAAGCTTTCAAATGGCCAAGTCTCATACAGAGATAGTTCTGGCATTTCTGAGGTCGCATGGGTGGAAAGTGAACGTGGAAAAGAGTTCTCTATCATCACTCACAAGAGTCTCCTTTCTAGGGACTCTTATAGATTCTGTAGAGATGAAAATTTACCTGACGGAGTCCAGGTTATTAAAGCTTCTAAATGCCTGCCGTGTCCTTCATTCCATTCCACGCCCGTCAGTGGCTCAGTGCATGGAAGTAATCGGCTTAATGGTAGCGGCAATGGACATAGTGCCATTTGCGCGCCTGCATCTCAGACCGCTGCAATTATGCATGCTAAGTCAATGGAATGGGAATTACTCAGATTTGTCCCCTCTGCTAAATCTGGACCAAGAGACCAGAGATTCTCTTCTCTGGTGGCTTTCTCGGGTCCATCTGTCCATGGGTATGACCTTTCGCAGGCCAGATTGGACGATTATAACAACAGATGCCAGCCTTCTAGGTTGGGGCGCAGTCTGGAACTCCCTGAAGGCTCAGGGATTATGGACTTAGGAGGAGAAACTCCTCCCAATAAATATTCTGGAGTTGAGAGCAATACTCAATGCTCTTCTAGCTTGGCCTCAGTTAGCAACTCTGAGGTTCATCAGATTTCAGTCGGACAACATCACAACTGTGGCTTACATCAACCATCAAGGGGGAACCAGGAGTTCCCTAGCAATGTTGGAAGTCTCAAAGATAATTCGCTGGGCAGAGTCTCACTCTTGCCATCTGTCAGCGATCTACATCCCAGGCGTGGAGAACTGGGAGGTGGATTTTCTAAGTCGCCAGACTTTTCATCCGGGGGAGTGGGAACTTCACCCGGAGGTCTTCACTCAACTGATTCATCGTTGGGGCAAACCAGATCTGGATCTCATGGCGTCTCGCCAGAACGCCAAGCTTCCTTGTTACGGATCCAGGTCCAGGGACCCGGGAGCGGTGCTGATAGATGCTCTGACAGCCCCTTGGGTCTTCAACATGGCTTATGTGTTTCCACCATTTCCGATGCTTCCTCGACTGATTACCAAGATCAAACAGGAGAGAGCATCAGTGATTCTGATAGCGCCTGCGTGGCCACGCAGGACCTGGTATGCAGACCTAGTGGACATGTCGTCCTATCAACCATGGTCTCTGCCTCTGAGGCAGGACCTTCTAATTCAGGGTCCTTTCAATCATCCAAATCTAATTTCTCTGAGGCTGACTGCATGGAGATTGAACGCTTGATTCTATCAAAGCGTGGCTTCTCGGAGTCGGTTATTGATACCTTAATACAGGCTCTGAAACCGGTTACCAGAAAAATTTACCATAAGATATGGCGTAAATATTTATACTGGTGCAAATCCAAGAGTTACTCATGGAGTAAGGTTAGGATTCCTAGGATATTGTCTTTTCTACAAGAAGGTTTAGAAAAGGGCTTGTCTGCTAGTTCGTTAAAGGGACAGATTTCTGCTCTGTCTATTCTTCTACACAAACGTCTGGCAGAAGTTCCAGACGTTCAGGCTTTTTGTCAGGCTTTGGCTAGGATTAAGCCTGTGTTTAAGACTGTTGCTCCGCCGTGGAGTTTAAACTTAGTTCTTAAAGTTCTTCAAGGTGTTCCGTTTGAACCCCTTCATTCCATTGATATTAAGCTGTTATCTTGGAAAGTTCTGTTTTTGGTGGCTATTTCCTCGGCTCGAAGAGTCTCTGAGTTATCTGCCTTACATTGTGATTCTCCTTATCTGATTTTCCATTCAGACAAGGTAGTTCTGCGTACTAAATCTGGGTTCTTACCTAAGGTAGTTTCTAACAGGAATATCAATCAAGAGATTGTTGTTCCATCACTGTGTCCTAACCCTTCTTCAAAGAAGGAACAGCTCTTGCATAATCTGGACGTAGTCCGTGCCCTGAAGTTCTATTTGCAGGCAACTAAAGATTTTCGTCAAACTTCTTCCCTGTTTGTCGTTTACTCTGGACAGAGGAGAGGTCAAAAAGCTTCGGCTACCTCTCTCTCCTTTTGGCTTCGTAGCATAATACGCTTAGCCTATGAGACTGCTGGACAGCAGCCTCCTGAAAAAATTACAGCTCATTCCACTAGAGCTGTGGCTTCCACCTGGGCCTTTAAGAATGAGGCCTCTGTTGAACAGATTTGCAAGGCTGCAACTTGGTCTTCACTTCACACTTTTTCAAAATTTTACAAATTTGACACTTTTGCTTCTTCGGAGGCTGTTTTTGGGAGAAAGGTTCTACAGGCAGTGGTTCCTTCCGTTTAAAGTTCCTGCCTTGTCCCTCCCATCATCCGTGTACTTTAGCTTTGGTATTGGTATCCCATAAGTAATGGATGACCCGTGGACTGAATACACTTAACAAGAGAAAACATAATTTATGCTTACCTGATAAATTTATTTCTCTTGTAGTGTATTCAGTCCACGGCCCGCCCTGTCTTTTAAGGCAGATCTAAATTTTAATTCAAACTACAGTCACCACTGCACCCTATGGTTTCTCCTTTCTTGTCTTGTTTCGGTCGAATGACTGGATATGACGTGTGAGGGGAGGAGCTATATAGCAGCTCTGCTTGGGTGATCCTCTTGCAACTTCCTGTTGGGAAGGAGATATAATCCCATAAGTAATGGATGACCCGTGGACTGAATACACTACAAGAGAAATACATTTATCAGGTAAGCATAAATTATGTTTTTTTTTTCTTACCTGGGGTTTAGTCTTTTTTTCAGATTGACTACTTTTTACTTTCACATTGCGGGCAGCATTAGGCCGGCAAGTACGCCAAATGCTAGACTTTATTGCGTCATTCTCGGCGCAAGAATTTTTTGGCGCGAAAAGTACGTCCGTTGATGCTAGTTCGTCACTTCCGGCATCGTAGTTGACGCGGAAGTCTTACACACGGTTGCGTCGTTAGTAACGCAAGTGTGTCCTTTCCGGATGTTGTTGGTGCTAAAAAAAATTCTCTCACGTTGTGCGTCATACTTGCCGTCAAATGTTTCAGTAGTTTTATACCCCATTGCTGTTTGCTTCTTGCCTTTTCTCTATGTCACAGGGCTATGCTGTTTGCATTTTTTTCCCATTCCTGAAACTGTCATATAAGGAAATTGATAATTTTGCTTTATATGTTGTTTTTTCTTTTACATTTTGAAAGATGTCTCAATCTGATCCTGCCTCAGAAGTATCTGTTGGAACGTTGCTGCCTGACATCGGTTCTACCAAAGCTAAGTGCATTTGTTGTAAGATTGTCGAAATTATATCTCCGACTGTCATTTGGAATAGTAGTCATGATAAACTTTTACACGCAGAGAATGTATCCATCAGTAATAGTGCGTTGCCAGTTGCAGTTCCTTCAACTTCTAATGTACATGATATACCTATGAATTTTAAATAATTTGTTACGGATTCTATTCAGAAGGCTTTTTCTTTCATGTAATTGGCAAGAGTCCATAAGCTAGTGACGTATGGGATATACATTCCTACCAGGAGGGGCAAAGTTTCCCAAACTTCAAAATGCCTATAAACACACCCCTCACCACACCCACAATTCAGTTTTTACAAACTTTGCCTCCCATGGAGGTGGTGAAGTAAGTTTGTGCTAGATTTCTACGTTGATATGCGCTTCGCAGCAGGCTGAAGCCCGGTTTTCCTCTCAGAGTGCAGTGAATGTCAGAGGGATGTGAAGAGAGTATTGCCTATTTGAATACAATGGTCTACCTCTAGGGGATCTATTTCATAGGTTCTCTGTTATCGGTCGTAGAGATTTCTTCTCCTACCTCCCTTTTCAGATCGACGATATACTCTTATATACCATTACCTCTACTGATTCTCGTTTCAGTACTGGTTTGGCTATCTACTATATGTAGATGAGTGTCTAAGGGTAAGTAAGTCTTATTTTATTCATGACACTCTAAGCTATGGTTGGGCACCTTATATGTAAAGTTCTAAATATATGTTTTAAACTTATATTTGCCATGATTCAGGATAATCAGTATTCCTTCTTTCAGACTGTCAGTTTAATTTTTTGGGGAAAATGCATATGAATAAATATTTTTCTTCCCTTTAAAATTTAAATTTGACTTTTTTTCTTCTAGATTGCGGGCTGTTAGGCTCGCGGGTGCAGAAAATGCTTCAATTTATTGCGTCATTTTTGGCGCGAGACGTTTTTGGTGCAAAAATTTCGTCAAGTTTTCACATGGTTGCGTCATTTTTTGACCCATGTGTGTTAGACGTTTTTTGGCGCCAAAAAATCTGGGCGTCATTCTTGCCGCCAAAAATGTGGGTGTCATACTTGGCGCCAGTTTTTTTCACATTATTTCAGTCTCACTTTTTTGTTGCTTCTGGTTGCTAGAGGCTTGTTTGTTTTGCATTCTTTCCCATTCCTGAAACTGTCATTTAAGGAATTTGATAATTTTGCTTTATATGTTGTTTTTTCTATTACATATTGCAAGATGTCACTACCTGACCCTGGATCAGAATCTACTTCTGGAAAGACGCTGCCTGATGTTGGTTCTACCAAAGCTAAGTGCATTTGTTGTAAACTTTTGGTAACTGTTCCTCCGGCTGTAGTTTGTGTTAGTTGTCATGATAAACTATCTAACGCAGATAATGTTTCCATTAGTAATAATCCATTACCTGTTGTTGTTCCTTCAACATCTAATGTTCAGGATGTTCCTGTTAATGTAAGAGAATTTTTTTCTAATTCTATTCGGTCTTTTAAAACTTCTCATATTTCAGATGAATTTTTAAATGACCGCCATCATTCTGACTTATCTATTTCTGATGAGGATCTATCTGGTTCAGAAGATTCTGCCTCAGATATTGACACT
This sequence comes from Bombina bombina, assembly GCF_027579735.1. Classification (NCBI taxonomy): domain Eukaryota; kingdom Metazoa; phylum Chordata; class Amphibia; order Anura; family Bombinatoridae; genus Bombina; species Bombina bombina. The sequence goes on from NC_069499.1 coordinate 232,852,851, forward strand.
GATAAATCTTCATATTTATTTAAGATGGAGTTTATTCGTTCTTTACTTAAAGAAGTGTTGATTGCATTAGATATGGAGGAGTCTAGTCCTCTTGATATTAAAACTAATAAGCGTTTAAATTCAGTTTTTAAACCTCATGTAGTTATTCCAGAAGTTTTTCCAGTTCCTGATGCTATTTCAGAAGTAATTTCTAGGGAATGGAATAGTCTGGGTACTTCATTTACTCCTTCACCAAGGTTTAAGAAATTGTACCCTTTGCCATTTGATAGATTAGAGTTTTGGGAGAAAATCCCCAAAGTTGATGGGGCTATCTCTACTCTTGCTAAACGTACTACTATTCCTAGGGCAGATAGTACTTCTTTTAAGGATCCTTTAGATAGGAAGCTTGAATCCTTTCTAAGGAAGGCTTATTTATGTTCAGGTAATCTTCTTAGACCTGCTATTTCTTTGGCTGATGTTGCTGCAGCTTCCACTTTCTGGTTGGAGGCTTTAGCGCAACAAGTGTCAGACCATAATGCTTATAGCATTGTTAAACTTCTTCAACATGCTAATAACTTTATTTGTGATGCCATTTTTGATATCATTAGAATTGATGTCAGGTATATGTCTTTAGCTATTTTAGCTAGAAGAGCTTTATGGCTTAAATCTTGGAATGCAGATATGACTTCTAAGTCAACGTTGCTTTCTCTTTCTTTCCAAGGTAATAAACTATTTGGTTCTCAGTTGGATTCAATAATTTCAACTGTTACTGGGGGGAAGGGAGCCTTTTTGCCTCAGGACAAAAAATCTAAAGGTAAATATTGGGCTGCTAATCGTTTTCGTTCCTTTCGTCAGAATAAGGAACAGAAGCCTGACCCTTCCCCTAAAGGAACAGTTTCCGTTTGGAAACCTTCTCCAGTCTGGAATAAATCCAAGCCTTTTAGAAAGTCAAAACCAGCTCCTAAATACGCATGAAGGTGCGGCCCTCATTCCAGCACAGCTGGTAGGGGGCAGGTTACGATTTTTCAAAGATGTTTGGATCAATTCGATTCACAGTCTTTGGACTCAGAACATTGTTTCACAAGGGTACAGGATAGGTTTCAAGGTAAGACCGCCTGTGAGAAGATTTTTTTCTCTCACGCATTCCAGTAAACCCAGTAAAGGCTCAGGCGTTTCTGAAATGTGTTTCAGACCTAGAGTCGGCTGGGGTAATTGTGCCAGTTCCAGTTCTGGAACGAGGTCTGTGGTTTTACTCAAATCTGTTCATTGTTCCAAAGAAGAAGAATTCCTTCAGACCAGTTCTGGATCTAAAAATATTGAATCGTTATGTAAGAATACCAACATTCAAAATGGTGACTATAAGGACTATTCTGCCTTTTGTTCAGCAAGGGCATTATATGTCTACAATAGACTTACAGGATGCATATCTTCATATTCCAATTCATCCAGATCACTATCAGTTTCTGAGATTCTCTTTTCTAGACAAGCATTACCAGTTTGTTGCTCTTCCGTTTGGCCTAGCAACAGCTCCAAGGATCTTTTCAAAGGTTCTCGGTGCCCTTCTCTCTGTAATCGGAGAACAGGGTATTGCGTTATTTCCTTATTTGGACAATATTTTGGTTCTTGCTCAGTCTTTACATTCTGCAGAATCTCATACGAATCAACTTGTGTTGTTTCTTCAAAGACATGGTTGGAGGATCAATTTACCAAAGAGTTCCTTGATTTCTCAGACAAGGGTAACCTTTTTGGGTTTCCAAATAGATTCAGTGTCCATGACTTTGTCTCTAACAGAAAAGAGACGTCTGAAATTGGTTTCAGCTTGTCGAAACCTTCAGTCTCAATCGTTCCCTTCGGTAGCTTTGTGCATGGAAATTCTAGGTCTCATGACTGCTGCATCGGACGCGATCCCTTTTGCTCGTTTTCACATGAGACCTCTCCAGCTTTGTATGCTGAACCTATGGTGCAGGGATTATACAAAGATATCACAAATAATATCCTTAAATCCCAATGTTCGATCTTCTCTGACTTGGTGGTTGAATCACCATAGTTTAATTCAAGGGGCCTCTTTTGTTCGTCCAACCTGGACTGTGATCTCAAGAGATGCGAGTCTTTCAGGTTGGGGAGCTGTATGGGGATCTCTGACAGCGCAGGGGGTTTGGGAATCTCAGGAGGCAAGATTACCAATCAACATTTTGGAACTCCGTGCTATTTTCAGAGCTCTTCAGTTCTGGCCTCTTCTGAAGAGAGAATCGATTATTTGTTTTCAGACAGATAATGTCACAACCGTGGCGTATGTCAATCATAAAGGGGGGACTCGCAGTCCTCAGGCTATGGAAGAAGTATCTCGGATACTTGTATGGGCGGAATCCAGCTCCTGTCTAATCTCTGCGGTTCACATCCCAGGTATAGACAATTGGGAAGCGGATTATCTCAGTCGCCAGACGTTACATCCGGGCGAATGGTCTCTTCACCCAGAGGTATTTCTTCAGATTGTTCAAATCTGGGGACTTCCAGAAATAGATCTGATGGCTTCTCATCTAAACAAGAAACTTCCCAGGTATCTGTCCAGATCCAGGGATACTCAGGCGGAAGCGGTGGACGCGTTGTCGCTTCCTTGGAATTATCAACCTGCTTATATCTTTCCGCCTCTAGTTCTTCTTCCAAAAGTGATTTCCAAAATCCTAATGGAGCATTCGTTTGTACTGCTGGTGGCTCCAGCATGGCCTCACAGGTTTTGGTATGCGGATCTTGTTCGGATGGCCAGTTGCCAGCCTTGGACACTTCCGTTAAGGCCAGACCTTCTATCTCAAGGCCCATTTTTCCATCAGGATCTCAAATCCTTAAATTTGAAGGTATGGAGATTGAACGCTTGATACTTAGCCATAGAGGTTTCTCTGACTCAGTTATTAATACCATGTTACAGGCTCATAAATCTGTGTCTAGAAAGATTTATTACCGAGTCTGGAAGACTTACATTTCTTGTTGTTGTTCTCATAAATTCTCTTGGCATTCTTTTAGAATTCCTAGAATTTTACAGTTTCTTCAGGATGGTTTGGATAAGGGTTTGTCTGCAAGTTCCTTGAAAGGACAAATCTCTGCTCTTTCTGTTCCTTTTCACAGAAAGATTGCTAATCATCCTGATATTCATTGTTTTGTACAGGCTTTGGTTCGTATCAAGCCTTTCATTAAGTCAATCTCTCCTCCTTGGAGTCTTAATTTGGCTTTGAGGGCTTTACAGGCTCCTCCGTTTGAGCCTATGCATTCTTTGGATATTAAATTACTTTCTTGGAAAGTTTTGTTCCTTTTGGCCATCTCTTCTGCTAGAAGAGTTTCTGAGTTATCTGCTCTTTCTTGTGAATCTCCTTTTCTGATTTTTCATCAAGATAAGGCGGTGTTGCGGACTTCATTTAAATTTTTACCTAAAGTTGTGAATTCTAACAACGTTAGTAGAGAAATTGTTGTCCCTTCATTGTGTCCTAATCCTAAGAATTCTCTGGAGAGATCTTTACATTCTTTGGATGTAGTAAGAGCTTTGAAATATTATGTTGAAGCTACTAAAGATTTCAGAAAGACTTCTAGTCTATTTGTTACCTTTTCTGGTTCCAGGAAAGGTCAGAAGGCTTTTGCCATTTCTTTGGCGTCTTGGTTAAAGTCTTTGATTCATCATGCTTATGTAGAGTCGGGTAAATCCCCGCCTCAAAGGAGTACGGCTCATTCTACTAGGTCAGTTTCTACTTCCTGGGCTTTTAGGAATGATGCTTCTGTTGATCAGATTTGCAAAGCAGCAACTTGGTCTTCTTTGCATACTTTTACTAAATTCTACCATTTTGATGTTTTTTCTTCTTCCGAAGCAGTTTTTGGTAGAAAAGTACTTCAGGCAGCTGGTTCAGTTTGATTCTTTTGCTTATTTAAATTTTTTTGATTTGGGGTGTGGATTATTTTGCAGCGGAATTGGCTGTCTTTATTTTATCCCTCCCTCTCTAGTGACTCTTGCGTGGAAGTTCCACATCTTGGGTATCTGCTATCCCATACGTCACTAGCTCATGGAATCTTGCCAATTACATGAAAGAAAACATAATTTATGTAAGAACTTACCTGATAAATTCATTTCTTTCATATTGGCAAGAGTCCATGAGGCCCACCCTTTTTCGTGGTGGTTATGATTTTTTTGTATAAAGCACAATTATTCCAATTCCTTGTTTGATGCTTTCGCTCCTTTCTTATCACCCCACTTCTTGGCTATTCGTTAAACTGAATTGTGGGTGTGGTGAGGGGTGTATTTATAGGCATTTTGAGGTTTGGGAAACTTTGCCCCTCCTGGTAGGAATGTATATCCCATACGTCACTAGCTCATGGACTCTTGCCAATATGAAAGAAATGAATTTATCAGGTAAGTTCTTACATAAATTATGTTTTTTGCATTTCCGCCTTCTAATAAACGTAAAAGGTCTTTTAAAACTTCTCATAAAGTTTAAGAAATTTCAAATGACCAGCAACATAATGATTTATCCTTCTCTGATGAGGATCTGATTCAGAAGATCCTTCCTCAGATATTGACACTGACAAATCTACTGATTTGTTTAAAATAGAGTATATTTGTTCTTTGTTTAAAGAAGTGTTAATTACTTTGGATATTGAGGAAGCTAGTCCTTTTGCCATTAAGACTAGTAAGCATTTAAATGCTGTTTTTAAACCTCCTGTGGTTACTCCAGAGGTTTTTCCTATTCCTGATGCTATTTCTGATATGATTTCTAAGGAATGGAATAAGCCAGGTACTCCTTTTATTCCTTCTACAAGGTTTAAAAAATTGTATCCTTTACCAGCAATTTCTATAGAGTTTTGGGAAAAAGTCCCCAAAATTGATGGGGCTTTTTCTACTCTTGCTTAACGTACCACTATTCCTATGGAAAGACAGTACTTCGTTTAAAGGTCCTTTAGATGGAAAACTTGAATCCTATCTAAGGAAAGCCTATTTATATTCAGGTCATCTTCTCAGGCCTGCAATTTCTTTGGCTGATGTTGCAGCTACATCAACTTTTTGGTTGGAGAATTTAGCGCAACAAGAATTGGTTTCTGACATATCTAGCATTGTTCGTTTACTGCAACATGCTAATCATTTTATTTGTGATGCCATTTTTGATATTATCAAAATTGATGTTAGATCCATGTCTTTAGCTATTTTAGCTAGAAGAGCTTTGTGGCTTAAATCTTGGAATGCTGATATGACATCTAAATCTAGATTACTATCTCTTTCTTTCCAACGTAATAATTTATTTGGTTCTCAGTTGGATTCTATTATTTCAACTGTTACTGGAGGAAAGGGGTTTTTTCTGCCTCAGGATAAAAAACCTAAGGGTAAATCTAACAGTTTTCGTTCCTTTCATCAAAATAAGGAACAAAAATCTAATCCTTCCCCCAAGGACTCTGCTTCCAATTGGAAACCTTCCTCAAATTGGAATAAATCCAAGCCATTTAAGAAACCAAAGTCTGCCCCTAAGTCCGCATGAATGTGCGGCCCTCATTCCAGCTCAGCTGGTAGGGGCAGAATAAGGTTTTTCAAGGATTTTTGGATAAATTCTGTCCAAAATCAATGGATTCAGAGCATTGTCTCTCAAGGGTATTGAATAGGATTCAGTGTAAGACCTCCTGTGAGAAGATTCTTTCTCTCACGTATCCCAGCAAATCCAGTAAAAGCTCAGGCTTTCCTGAAGTGTGTTTCAGACCTGGAGTCTTCAGGGGTAATCATGCCGGTTCCTTTTCAGGAACAGGGTCTGGGGTTTTATTCAAATCTATTCATTGTCCCAAAGAAGGAAAATTCATTCAGACCAGTTCTGGATCTGAAAATTTTGAATCACTATGTAAGAGTACCAACTTTCAAGATGGTGACTATAAGGACTATTCTGCCTTTTGTTCAGCAAGGACATTATATGTCTACAATAGACTTGCAGGATGCATACCTTCATATTCCGATTCATCCAGAACATTATCAGTTCCTGAGATTCTCTTTTCTAGACAAGCATTACCAATTTGTTGCTCTTCCATTTGGCCTTGCAACAGCTCCAAGAATCTTTTCAAAGGTTCTAGGTGCCCTACTCTCTGTAATCAGAGAGCAGGGTATTGCGGTGTTTCCTTATTTGGACGATATCTTGGTACTAGCTCAGTCTTTACGTTCTGCAGAATCTCACACGAATCGACTAGTGTTGTTTCTTCAAGAACATGGTTGGAGGATCAATTTACCAAAAAGTTTCTTGATTCCTCAGACAAGGGTCATCTTTTTAGGTTTCCAGATATATTAAGTGTCCATGACTCTGTCTCTAACAGACAACAGACGTTTGAAATTAGTTGCAGCCTGTCGGCGCCTTCAGTCTCAGTCATTCCCTTCAGTGGCTATGTGCATTGAAGTTTTAGGCCTCATGACTGCAGCATCGGACACGGTTCCTTTTGCTCGTTTTCATATGACACCTCTCCAGCTTTGCATGTTGAATCAATGATGCAGGGATTATACAAAGATATCACAGTTAATATCCTTAAATCCCAATATTCGACACTTTCTGACTGTCAGGGTGCCAGGAATCAGAATGAGACGAGAAGTGCAAAAATAATCACACCTTTATTCATAGCAAAAAATAATAAAAAGTCCACAAGTAAAATAACAAGCCAGGAGTCAAAACCAGAGCTGGTAGTCAGACGAGCCGAGTGAGGACCAAAGCGAATAGTCAGATGAGCCGGGATCAGGAACAAGGAAAACAGCAGAGTCAGGAACAAACCAGGGATCAGGAACCAGGAAGGATGTCAGGCAGTCAGGTAATACACAGGAACTCTCACAAACAAGTCTGAGACAACGTAAAGGCAAAGCATACTGAACAGAGGCCCTTTAAATAATAAGTGATGACATCACAATTCTGAGACTGCATCCTGTCTCACATGGATGATGCACACCAGTCTGGCCATAAAAGGAAGTGTAGGTAATGAGCAGCATCCCCCACAATGCACCACAGTCAGGAAGAGAGGTGAGTAAAATGGCTGCCAGCAGCACAAGGCAAACAGGGAAAAAAACCTGAC